>NW_010140904.1:0-2618 GCF_000699245.1 Pterocles gutturalis
CCCAGTGAGGCAGCAGGGACAGGAAGGATGGACAAGGCAATGCCCTGTGCGCCCGTAATTTTTTTTTTTAATGGATCCTATTATGTCCTTAATTGTCCTGCTGCTCCTTGCTTGGGGACTTGGATGCAGGAGAGGGCTGTGTCTCCAGCCGGCTCACGCTATTTCAGACTCTTTCGGTAGCCTTGACCCTCACCGTTGGGCATGACTCCGGCTGCCCGAGGGTGGCCGCGGTGCTCGGAGGAAGCCCAGGGTCCCTGGCGCTGCCAGTTCACAGCTGTGCAGGGTGGTGCTGGCACAGACAGGGCTTGTTTGCTGTTCACAAGAGTTACTGGGCAATAAAATCAATTAGCTTTGCATATTTGTGCTAAATCTCCTTCCCTGCAGGAGGCATTAGTTACAGCCTGGTAGCCAAAAACTGCAAATAGCGCCTTGTCTTATTTTTAGAGGATGTACAGACTCGAGGGGAGAGCAGCCAGGCACTGCCATCATCTCGTATGGCCTCAAGGAGACGGCGTCAGGTTGAGCCAGGGGAGGTTTAGATTGGATTTTGGGAAAAATTTAATCACCAAGAGTCATCAAGCACTGCAACAGGCTACCCAGGGAAGTGGTGGGGTCACCATCCCTGGAGGTATTCAAAAGGCGCATAGACATGGCGCTCAGGGACATGGGTTAGTGGTGGGCTGGGCAGTGTTGGGTTTAGGGTTGGACTTGATGATCCTAAAGCTTTTCTCCAACCTAAAAGATTCTGTGGTGCAGCAGGGGAGGTCAGGGGTGAAATCCGTATAGTGACAGGCACAAATCCAGCCCAGCCCCATGGCAGGGGGTCACCCTGCTCCTTTGGAATGGCGCAGGGCTGGAGGATGGTGCAGGGCTGGAGGATGGTGCAGGGACAGAGGATGGTGCAGGGCTGGAGGATGGCGCAGGGACAGAGGATGGCGCAGGGATGGAGTTTGATGCATGGATGGAGGATGGTGCAGGAAAAAAAAAGAGGATGGTGCAGGGATGGAGGATGGTGCAGGGATGGAGGATGGTGCAGGGACAGAGGATGGTGCGGGGACGGAGGATGGTGCAGGGACGCAGGCAATGAATGTCTGCTCCCAGCTTCGTGGTGATCTCTCC
The DNA here is from genome assembly GCF_000699245.1 of Pterocles gutturalis. NCBI lineage: Eukaryota > Metazoa > Chordata > Aves > Pterocliformes > Pteroclidae > Pterocles > Pterocles gutturalis. The sequence goes on from NW_010140904.1 coordinate 1,120, forward strand.
CGCTGCAGTAGGGGAGAGAAAGGTGTATAAGTGCAGGGCTGGAAGACCTGCCAGCTGGGAAATCTCTCTGAGCATCACCTGAAACACGCGACTTTTTTTCCTGCTGTAATCCAGACCGGATTTCCCAGCAGACAGGGCGGTGCTGGAGCAGGAGCCCTGTTAGACGCGGTGCGGTTGGGTGTGAGTCACACGTGTGGGTCTGGCTCAGGCAGCCTGGTGGCATTTTTGGAGGTGAAGCCTCATGTGCCTGGATTACAGAGCAGGACACATGCTGCTGGGGCACATCCTCATGCCTGGGGGCTGGAAATGAGTACGGCCTCCTCTTGTCATGGAGGGGGACAAGAGCCAGCGTTGGAGGGGAGACAGCTGGAGGTGGGGGGCTGTGGGGACAGACACGCTCAGTGGGTTCTAAGGGGGACCGGCAGCACCTGAGTATCTCCAACTCTTTGTGCCAACAGGGAGCGTGCAGTCTGCCAAAGGAGAGGCCAGTGATGAAGATGAAGAGACGGAGTATTTCGATGCCATGGAGGATGCACCAGCTTTTATCACTGTAACCGCAGACCCCAAGCACCACAGGTACGAGCCCCCACCCCGGGGCCACGTGTGGCACGGTGCAGCCTGGCAAAACCTGCTGAGAGTACGGGATGAGCAGGGGAGAGACAGTTTGCCTGTGTTGTGCTTGGGGGCAGCATCTCCCCTGGGGTTACACTGTGTCCCCCAGCAAACCGGCCACTTCTGCCCAGGGCTCTGTGCTCTCGCATCCCTGGAGCCAGCGAGGCTGAGGATGGTCCTGCTGTGGCGAAGCAGGCGAGGAAGGGCAGGCACTAAGCCTGTGCTGCGGTAAAGCTGAGTCTCTGCCCCAGCAACTGATGTTGGCTTGGGGGCAGCCTGGGCAGAAGCTTCGAGCATGATCCCTTGGAGCACGGGGCAGACATGGGGAGCACCTTGCCATGAGCTGCCCTTCCACCACCTTGGGTGCCTGTCGGGGCTGGAGACACCCGCGGTCTGAGCCCCGGTCACACCGCCAGGCTCGCTGGCAAACGCAGAGGTGCTCAGCCCCTGGGCTGGGACCCCCGGTGCTGAGCACCCCCTCCAACCGCCCGTGCACAGCGGCGGTGCTGCCCATGCTCTCCTCTCCCATTCTGTGCCCTTTCTTCTTTTCACCTGTTGGTATTTTCTTCCCTGCAGGCGTTCAGGCAGTAACCTGAGTGGGGCCAGCGAGGGCCACCCTGAGGACTGGAACCTGGAGGACAGCGTGAGTTGGCCGGGCAGAGCGGGAGGGACGGTCCTGGTGGGATGGAATCAGAGGAGGGGAGCAGGAGGGGAGGAGGCTGTTGGAGAGACTCTCCATCCAGCCTCAAACACCCTGCCAAGGGAAGCCGGACAGCGTTGGGGGCAATCGCACCGTTATTTCCCCCACACACTGGAGAACAAGTTTAGAATCATAGAATCACAGAAGGGTTTGGGTGGGAAGGGACCTTAAAGCCCACCCAGTGCCA
>NW_010140904.1:2942-7848 GCF_000699245.1 Pterocles gutturalis
CACCCGTCCCCCGCACGGGAGCTGCTCCAGCCTCGGACCATCTCCGTGGCTCCTCTGGCCCCGCTCCAACAGGTCCAGGTCTTTTTTATCACTTTCAGTGATGCTCCCCAGCACAAACACTGAGCTGTGGTTGCTACTTCAGGAGCTGCCGGGTCTGGTTGAGTTGTGCTGGATGAGCCCAGCTTGGACCACCGTTTCTTCTGCTGCTTGTGCAGGTGTTTGAAAGCTCCAATCAAAGCAGCTACAATGAGTCCACTTGCAAAGATCTGCTGCCGAAGAAAAGGAGACGGACTCGTATCCCTGACAAACCCAACTACAGCCTTAACCTCTGGAGCATCATGAAGAACTGCATCGGCAAAGAGCTGTCCAAGATCCCCATGCCCGTAAGTGAGCGTGTCCCTAGTGCCGAGGGCTGGCGGAGAGGATGCTGCCGTGATGTCGGCACTGAGGGGTTAGTCTGGGCACGGCTCTTGACTGTGCAGGGGATTTGGCTTACAGCTCCAGGTGGTCCTGCTAGGTGCCGTGGTAGCCCAGCAGCCCCGAACAGGACAGGAGCATGTCACCAGCTACCAACCCCATCCCGCGGCACTGGCTTTTGCCCAGGCAGAAGCCCTCTGAAGCCACCCTGCTCGCCTCCCCGCTCCGCAGCACCGGTGTGTCCTCGCTGCTCAGCTCTGCTGACTCTAAGCCCTCCGTTTTTCCCTGCAATTTATGTCCCCCTTGAAATCAGCTGCCTGCTGCCAGAGCACCAGCACAGCCAGAAAGCTGAACCAGTGTCCTGGTGTCACTGGGACAGAGTTCACTTTCCTCCCAGCAGCAGTGTGAGGCTGTTTGGGTTTGTGCTGGGGAGAAGCTGATCACACCCTGATGGGCAGAGCTGCTGCCAGGACACTCAAGGACTTTCCAGCGTCTCTGCTGTGCCCGTGTCTGCAGGGGCAGGAGGAGCTGGGAGGGAGCACAGCCCCAGTGAACAGCCTCAGGTTAAGGACTGACACCACTCTGGCCGATGGTCTGTTCCATCCCGTGCACAGCATAGCCAGTATAGAGACGAGGGGCTGTCTGGAAGGGCTCTCTTGCTCTCTCTCTCTGGGTCGTCACCCTCTGGGCCACCCCTCTCTCAGGGTCATTTCACTCCCTTTCTCAGCTCTTAGTCTTGTACTCTTGGGCTCTTCTGTTGTCCGGGATTGTGTTTTCAGGACTCTCCCTGCTCTGGGATTGTTGGCTGGGAACAGGCTGAGCCTTGGTGATGGGGTGGTGAGCAGAGTCACTGTGTGTCACTCGTTTATATTTTTGTATCTTTTACTGTTATTATCATCATTATTATTTTCAATAGTATTGTAGTTTATTTATTCAGTTGTTCTCATTTCACCCCTTAAGTCTCTTTTCCCTTCACCCCTTTAATTCTCTCCCCCCTCCCTGGGGGAAGGTGAGTGAGCGGCTGTTGGGCTGTTTGGCTGCCAGCCAGGGTCCAAACCACCACAACCCACGGGCAGGAGGCGGCTGTCCTCTGTCTCACGGAGTTATGGTGCTCATTGCTTTGTGGTAAATGACTCTGATGTCGTGGCTGTTGCGTTAGGGACTGTTCGAAGCGGGACAGCTCTTTGGGACTGATCCGTTCTCTTGAGCCCCGGGGCGCCCATGCCTCGGCAGTTTGCTGACATGAGTCCTGGGTGAGCTGGAGCAGAGGGACATTGCCCAGGTGTCCCCTGCAAATTGAGGCGCTGCACAGGGAAGGAGGGAGCCCGGACACTGTGATTCCCTGAGGATTCAAGTGTTTCCCCCAGGGGCATGAAGAAGAGCCCTTGTTGCTGATGATACTTTCCCCAGTGTGTGTCGTGGGGACGCGGAGCCTGGGGAGCAGCCCCCTGCACCAGCATCACGGCAGGGCCATCTGTCACCCCGGGGGTCCCCAGCCCCTTTATTTTCCTTTCCAAGAGCAGCTTTTTTGTGCAGGAGGTGCTGTGGGGGTGGTTTACAGCGCTGCTGGGTGCTGCGGGGTTCAGTCCTTGCGGCGAAGGCTTTGTGCGGATGGTGAGAGGAGGGGGTTTGCTGGAGGGGTCTCTGGGGACGAGCCCCCCTCGCATGGGTTGCTGCAGAGGGGGAGTGGGGTGTGCATTTTATTCCTGCAGATAAAGAACCCTGGACCTCACGTACCCAGATGAAATGCTGCCCACACCAAAGCTCCCCCAAACCTGTTTTTTTCAGAGCAAACCAGCCCCTCCCAGGCTGCCACTTCCCCAGCAGGTCTTCACCAGCCTAGTAAGTGGCATGGGTGGGACTGGGAGCTAGCATAAGGAATGTTTCCCCCAAAACTGCAAAGCCTTGGTGAGCTTGGGAGAGTTGTAAAACATCTGGGGATGACTGGGGGTGATTGGGGTGCTGGCTGGAGTGGACGTAGCCCAGCAAAGCGTGAACCGTAGCTCTGGAGCCGTGTTTGGGTCCTTCCTTTGCTGGGTAAAGGGGAAAGAGCATCTTACAGGGGCTCAGATGCTGATTTGCCAATTGACGGGGTTAGCACAAAGGACACAGGCACCAAATTCAAGAAGTTAGCTTATTTTTACTTATGTTTAAAGTGATAAAATAATGAGAAAAATAATACCATGAAAATAAGTTAAAGCAAGATAAGGTAAAGCAGCAAAACAATAAGCGAACTACTATAGCATGCAGAAAGTAAAGTAGTGCACCTAGTCATTACTACATAGAGTTAGCGACAGTGATTAAGAAAGATCTGTCACCAGTTGCCCTATTAATACGTTACCATCATCCAGATCCGCAGTCGCAGCGAGGATTTGGAGAGAACCCTTCCCGGCAATTGGGAAATCTCTATACAGCGCGTCCACTGCATAGATGAGGCTTCCAAATTTCCCTGCAAGCGTTCCCTGCTTTTTATACAGTTGAATAAACAACTTTCTATCTTAAACTGCGCAAAACATCTGGTGGGGTTTTCTCCTTGTTCACTTCTGTCGTGAGCCTGGCCGGGGCAGGAGAGGGGAGATAACAAGAACAAAAGAATCTACTAATCTTGATTATGTATCTCTCAACAAAACTTGTCACAGCCTGCGACATTCCTTTGCCATCTGTGGTGACAGGGCACATTCGTGCTTAGTTTTGGCTACTGTTACGCAGTTGGTATCTTTCTGCTGGCTAACCTTACACTGCAGGCGTTACAGCAGTGCTCTATAAGCGTTACAATAAAACTTTTATAAACTGGCATATATTAAGCTAATACACTGCATATGTGATCAATGTTCTACGTATCAGATATCTTGTTAGGTTGGGAGGTTCGTCTAGAGATCAGCTTTGGTTCAGGGCCTCACTGCTCAGGCCCTCGTATTTCAGGTGCTGAATTGATTGTATTTTGTCTCTTCTTCAAGCAGTGCCTGACACTCTCTGAGTAAGAGAGATGGGTTTGTCTCTTCCTTGTGCTGTTTCCAGCCGAGATATACAGCCCAGCGCCATCCGTTAGCATCTCTGCAGCAACATCAATATCCGATAAAGGCGTGATGGGTACAGAAATAAGCTCAGGACGTGAAATACCAGCAGCTGCCGGTGCCCGGAGAGAGGAAATTTATACCTTCCCTATCAATCAGATCATTCCAGGAGCTGCTAAAGCCCAGTCCAAACCTGGGAGCAATGTGTTCTGCTCGCCTGACAGCCTCCGGGGCCGGCTCGGGGGATGTAATCACTCCGTGGCTCCCCGGGGCGAGCGGATCTGGCTCCCCAGCAGTGCTGTGTCTGGAAACCGGTCGGCAGAGCTGTGGGCTGTAAAGAAGGGGCTCAGCCTGGTGTCAGCCGCCCGCTGCCGGCTCCTCTCTCTGGGTATCTGTACAGGGAGATGCTTTGCACCCTGCGAGCTCAGCCACCCGCAGCGTTTCTGTGGGAGATTCACCCCAAGAAGGAGCAGCCCGTGGTGAGGCTACAGGGTGATTTCATCTCCCTTCGACAGCCATTCACATTCTCTCTCCGTAGCACGTGTGTGTGGAGCGCAGGAGGAGCCGGCGGCTCTGTGAACCGAGACGGAGCTGCCGAGCGAGAGCATCTGAGGTGCTGGTGTGGTAAATGGAGTGAAGGAGGAGAAGGAAGCGGAGCAGCCGGCTCGGGGAGGGCTGGTTGGAAACGTGGTTAATTGTTATACAAACCGTCGGTGAGCCTGTTGGGCACACCAGTGACGGGAGTTTCTCCTTCCATGTGCTTCACCCAATTCTCAGCAAATTAGGAGTTTTTCCGAGACCCTTCCTTGGGGATGTGATGCACTGAAAATCCTCTCCTTAATTTTTCCCCTGAATGAACAAACCCACAGCATTGCACAGGAAGAAAGCAGCTTTAGGGGTTTGGTATTTTGTGTGGGTTCATCTTCCTTCCTCCATGGAAGGGTTTTGCTTTGCCGTTGCCCGAGCGGTGCTGGTGGAGAGGACGCAGCTGCCGGCTTTGTTCTCGTGCCGCTTGCATCTCTCCTGAGAGTTGTGTCAAGCCGACAGTGATTTGCTTTTTTGTTTGGATGTGATGCTGCCCTTTCTAGGCAGCTTTTGTTCTCAGATGCTGTGAAATCCCTGCTGCTTAAGTCCCCGAGCGCAGCGATGTAGAGTTTGTTGCTTTCATATGAAATACGTAGCTTGGCTTGTGGAAGTGGTTCTCCCATCCTTCAACCATCTGCTCTTTCTGAAATCTATTTCTTTGTTCCAAACTGAAAGTAAAAAGTGAATTTCAGATGGTTTCGAGGCAGAAGGGCTTCCCCTCATGAGACAAAGCATCTCTCTTTTACTTTTTTTTTTTAATTTCATTTCTTTTCAGAACACAAAAAATTGCTAAAATAAACCATTTGGTTTTTTCCCTGAGATGTTTGCAGCCTGTTCAGCACACGGCAAAGTTGTCTAATTGACAAAGCAATGGCTCGGGGCTGGGAATC
>NW_010140905.1:0-22579 GCF_000699245.1 Pterocles gutturalis
GCGGGGGGGGAGAGGAGCCAGGCCCAGGCCCAGGCCCAGGCCGCTCCCCGGCTGCAGCTCCCCTGCCCGCTCTCAACTGGCCAGCAGCTAGTGCTGTTTGCCAGGGCCTCTGCCCCCGACTGGCCCATGGATTTTAAGTGTGGGGGTCCAGCCAGGCGAAAAGTCCTCCCACAGGGCATTGGTATCGGTGGAGGGTTTGTTTCTGCCTGTTTTGTAAAGTGGCTTTCTGCATGGTGACAGCAAATGATGTGGTGCTTCCGCAGCTTGTGTGACTTAATTCTGACTAGAGATTGAACCAGAATACTTCAAAGATCCCTTATCAAGAGCACCTCATGGGACAGCAGAAATTCCTACCTGTGCTTGGGCTGCAAAAGGGCATAGCATCTGTGATGAGTCCTGGAGACAAGGGCATGCTCTGAAATAGCTGTCTTGGGCAACTCTGTGCTTTCATAACTGAAGGTAACTGCCCTGAGACATGGCGTTTTATGCTCATGTTGGCCAGTCCTACTTAAGAATTGGCAGTGCTCTCAGAGGTTTCCAAGTGCATTGTCGAGCGCATAGGTTACAGTCAGCTAGCACAGACAACTTCCATAAGCATGTCTGAAAGCAATCACCTGTGATTCCAAGGCCAAGGGCCACTTCCCTGGTGCCCTTCAGGATATTCCATTTCTCCTCTTGTATAAATGAGAAAAAAAAAAAAACAAAAAACCAGATCCTTACTATAACAATCCCAAACTATTTTCATAAAAAAAAAAGATCAGTAAACTATATGCATTGGCCCATCTGTGATACTTCTTGTCCTGCTCCACAGTAGAGGAAGCACTAGGGAAATAAAGCATTGTCAGTTGAGTTTGCCACAGAAGCAGCAGTGAGTCACAGCTTTTTTCTAAAGTTACTGCATTGACTAGCATCCTGTCCTTAGAGGCTGAAGTTTTTGAGGAGAGCCTCTGGCAATCCAAACATTCTCTGGTCATTAACAAAGCAACCTTGTGCAGGCTGAATGCAGGAGAATCAAGGTTATGTCTGGAATACCCAAAGTCACAGCTGTTAGAAGAAAGGAGGAAATTATGGCTCAGCAGGCAGAGGAAGGACTGTATCTGCATTCTAAAGCTAAGGGTGATACATGCTGTACATCTTGGAGAGCAGCATTCTTTTCTGTTAGTGTAAATTTAGGCACAAGATCAAAGCACCTGTGAAATGATCTATCTGGAAGATTTGGTTTTACCCCATGTGAAGAAGCCAAGCAAGCAAGCAAGCAAAGAATGGTGGAGGAAATACAGTCTCTTTCTGTTAAGTATTCAGAAACCATTTTTCAGTAGATGAATCTAAGCAGCAATCCAATTTTGTCTTTAGTAATCCATTAAGGCATTACCAATTAAAACGATGGTACAACAGCATATGTGTATCAATATCTCCAGGCTTAAGAAAATTAAACATGGATTAAAAATTCCTCATCAGCCAAAGGATCAGAGTCTTAGTATTTCAGGTATGTTACCATAGATGCTGAGATCTTTGAAGCAGTATTAGCCTGGCTGTTCTCAGATAGCAGAGGGACAAGCTGGTATGATGTAAAGGAGATATTGGGTAAATGTAACATTTGGGAGCTGGCTTAAAACTAGTCTGAAAATCACTCAGCTACAGTCTAGTTTCTGATAGGCCTGTTTTCATGCAGCAGAAAAGCTGTGCCATCAGCTCTCAAGAGCTATTGTATTTTGCCAAAATTGTACCCTTACAGAAGAACCTGGAAGGAAATATCAATTTTTCAAAAGCACATTATCAGGGAGCACTGAGTAGCCTTCATAGTAACTTCTGTATTGGGGGATATGCATAACTTGTCATTCATAAAAATATAAAGGGCAGGTTTTTCAGATGTTGGTGAATTGCTCTTAAGGGTGGTTAAAGGAAATACATAACTGATTTCTACTGAATAAACCAGCAAAAAATTAAAAATACATTTCTAAAGGCCTACATTGCCTTCTGAACAGGGCTTGTGGTGGTATGTGCTGTTCATCACTAAGCAGAAGTGGGTTAGGTGGCTCCCAATCAGCCTGACCTGCAGTTGATTTCCACATTTAAAAAGGTGCCAAGTTTGCAGCGACTGAAAGAACGACATGGGGAGTGTCTCTGAAGAAAACCGAAGCTGTCTGGAGAGAAGCAAACTGCTGCCAGGCTGCTGCCAAGGACATGGCACTTCAGCACATGACGATCCCATTGCTATCATGGAAACTGCACAAGTGAGAGGCCTATTTAACCTTACCACCAAGGCTGGTGGAAGTAGCAGTTACTCATCCAACAAGCTGATCATTACATTTTATAGAGCCAAATTTTTGAGAGCCACAAGCATCCTGTTGCTAGTGAGCTGAAATGTAAGGTTAGGAATTCAGTTGATGTAGTTTTGAGGTTTTTTTTCGTAAGACTAGGTCAAGAGCCAGAACTTTTAAGGCAGGGAGTACTTGGAGTTGTTACTATCCCTCAGTCTTCAGTGATATTTAATAAGATCTTGAATTAGTAGCCAGTGAAGAGTAGGTTTGCAAACTTCCAGGAGTTACTCTGTGCTTCTTCTGCCTTGCAGTAGCATTTCTGTGAGCCTGTATCTGCTGGCTCTTAGATGTGATCTCAATTTATGTCATTGCTGGGAGAACGAGAAAACTACAAAATACAAATTCAACACAAAAGGTTAGCCAGCCTAGGCAGCAGTTATGTACATAATAAAGGCAGAACTGGGCTGGTGATGGGATGAAACCCTATGGAAGTACACATGAGTGGGGTGAATTAGTAATTGCCAGGCATAAAAGGTTGGGTCCTCTGTGAACCTCTTGAATAACCTGAACCACTGCAAAGTGATCTCACCCAGTGCTGCCTAAATTGTCTTCTGCGTGCTGATGTTCTGAACAAGAACAGAACTACTCCTTCAAGTGTTTGTACAAACATTCTACCACCTAGGGTGTGACTATACAGCATGCTGCAGGCTGAACTACCCTTCTGGATCTGAATCTTTGAGCACCTTGGATAAACTAGCTTTAGTACAAAGCATTTTTGAGAAATGAGGCCTCATGTGGGAAGCCTGATTTAAAGTTTGATCAGTTCCAAACAACTGCTGTTGCAAGATTATTTCTGTCGAAATACAAGATTATTGTATTCTCAGTTAACCAGCTGCACAGTTCCTTACAGTAGTCAAGGTGAAGGGGGGAGGATATTCAATAGAATGCTTCAAATTACTGTAGCATTCGGAGTATTTTTAGGTGTCCTGAAGTTACTATTAAGTATTGAGCTTAACACAGCTATGCTGGTCAAGCATTTTAATAGGTTTCTGTTGATAGTATGATTCAAATTTTAATGTGGGCAAGCCAAATAGCCATGTCTGTTTGTTGTTAGTGGGAGGCTTCTTTTGGGCAAAAGTTTTAAGAGGTTTTGAGAGTATGTCTGTGTGAAGTGAGACAAGAAGCTGTCTGCGTGAAAGCACTGCTGACTTTGTGATGGCTTACTAGCAATGAAACATCCACCCAAAGGCATACTTTCTAGTAGTAGTTGTATCTGCACTTGAAATTCTGTAAGTGCCTGCCCTTAAGAGCTTTGATACAAGAGATTTTTGGGTAGTTTCTGAGGACAAGGAATTGCATTGTACAGAAGAACCAGTGTAGCTGCAGTGCATGTGATAGCCCATCCATTTTAATTGAGGAAAACTGTATCCTTTGGATATTTATGCTGGCTCTAAACTGAAGAATTTTCTACAACTACATATTATTGCAGTTGTAGAACATGTGGAGTTATTACTATGTGGCAAGCTTTTCAAATGTGTGATAAACTGAACATGTAATGTAATCTCTCACTTACTGCTGAGAGGACCCTGTAGCTTAAATATAAATAAATTTTTCCTTGAAAGGAATCATTCATAGAAGTTAATCTCCCTTTTAGCCAAACAGGTACACTGTCAAAGTTAGTTTGTTTAAGTGAAAGGCAGAATGAACTTAATGGAGTAACAATTATGTCAGCAATACTCAGCAGTCCCTCTTTGAAAGCTCAGATGAAACAAAAACCTGAGTTTCCAATTTAAACTTGCCATTGTAGTGGGAAAATTCTAAATTTAACTAATAAGAATTTTACTAAATTGCAATGAGAGTTATTATGGTAGATAGCACAGTCTTTGTGGTAGATAAACAGTTTGCAACAAGAAAGACTATTGGAGCAGTCCTGTCTTACAGGCTGGATGAGGTGGGAGTGATGGTGCCTGCAGCTCTCTCTTAGTGGTTTACAAAGCGATTTGTCAACTTGTTTGTTTACAGAAACCCTATTCTTACATGCTCCACCCTAGTACGTGGGGATAGGGAAAATGAGCCTGATGACAGAAAGAACAATTTGTAGCTTTGAGAAATATAAAGTTGTCTGAAAGTACTTGATTTTTGTCTTAAGTGCAAAAATGCAAGAAATATTTCTAACATTAAAAAAATAATTTTTGTTATGCTTGGTATGTCATAATTAAACAAAGATAATCTTATCAAACAGTTCCCCAAAAGTTGTATTTTCTTGGAGGATGAGAGTGAACAACTCTCATTTTTTGAGATTTCTTAAAATATTGGTTTATAAAGGAAATGTGTGCTTGGCTCTGAAGACAGTGTACTGAGCTGTGCAGCAATATCAAGACTGTAATGGAGCATTGGAAGCTATTATTGAAGGAAAGAGGAAGCAATATGTTTAACCACATCCACAATTCAACTCAATCAAGAACATTTTTAACTAGACTGGGAAGCCACAAACCACAGAACAAGCATCAAGTTATAACAGATTAAATACCTACATGAATCTAAAAAAAGGAACTTATATTTCCTGTGGTAGTGAATACAGTCTGCCTTCTGAATAATCAGTGAAACAAGAAAACAGTTTAGATATTTTTAGGTAGTCTTAGAGGTTCCATCCTCTCTCTCCCCGAGATGCCAATAGCCTGACAGTCCTGGTCTGTCTGCGAGATCACAGCAGGCCTATACTAAAGTAATTGGAATGTATGGGAAAAGATTTATCTGAAGAAATTTGACTTGCATTTTGGGTGGAAAGAGTAGGTTGAAGACCACTTAGCTTTTGACCCCTGTATTCGGTTTATGTCGGTTTTGGTAGCAGAGGGGGATACAGGGGTGGCTTCTGTGAGAAGCTGCCAGAAGCTTCCCCCATGCCTGACAGAGCCAATGCTAGCCGGCTCCGAGATTGACCCACCACTGGCCAAGGCTGAGCCCATCAGTGACAGTGGTAGCACCTCTGTGATCACATATTTAAGAAGGGGGAAAAAACTGCTGTGCAACAGCAACTGCAGCAGGAAGAGAGGAACAAGAGTATCTGAGAGGAACAACTCCGCAGAAACCAAGGTCAGTGCAGAAGGAGGAGGCCAGGGTGCTCCAGGCACTGGAGTAGTGGTTACCCTGGAGCCGGTGGTGCAGCCCATGGTGAGGCAGCTGTGCCCCTGCAGCCGTGGAGGGTAACGGGGGAGCACATCTCCACCTGCAGCCCCTGGAGGACCCCACGCTGGAAGGGCCCCACGCCAGAGCAGGTGGATGCCCGAAGGAAGCTGTGACCTCGTGTGGGAAGCCCGTGCTGGAGCAGGTTTGCTGACAGGACTTCTGACCCCATGGGGGACCCATGCTGGAGCAGTCTGTGTCTGAGGGACTGCACCCCGCAGAAGGCACCCACACCGGAGCAGTTTGTGAAGCCCTTGGGAAGGACCCACAGTGGAGTTTTGTGGAGGTCTGTGTCCTGTGGGTGGGGCCCCATGCTGGAGCAAGGGAAGAGCAGGGAGCAGGAGAAACGTGTGATGAACTGACCACAGCCCCCATTCTGGGCCCCCCTGTGCCCCCTGGGGGGAGGAGGTGGAGAATTCAGGAGTGAAATTGATCCAAGGAAGAAGAGCAGCGTGGGGGGAAGGTGTTTTTTAAGATTTGTTCTTTTTTTCTCATTATCCTACTTTGATTTGATTGGCAATAAATTAAATTAATTTCCCCAAGTCAAGTCTGTTTTGCCTGTGATGGTAACTGCTGTCATTGTCCTTATCTCAGGCCATGAGCCTTTTGTCATATGTTCTTCACCCCTTGTCCAGCTGAGGAGGGGAGTGATGGAGCAGCTTGGTGGGACTGTGACAGCCAAAGTCAGCACACCACAACCACTTATCTTTTTAGTGTGTGATCCTGGCATCTGCCATAAACATGTAAACTGTTGTTCCTTTGGTCTGAGGGAGGAAAACTTTGAACGCTGGATGAGTCATTCATATTTCCAGTATGTTTCCAGGCCATCTGACCCCTGCAAGATTTTGAAGGACTTATGTCGCTGCGTTATACGCTGTCTGAGATGAGCATAACAGACTATTGTAAGCACAGCCAATGCTGTCCTTGGGTCACAATTTGGATGGTAAAATTTCTAAACACATTCTCTACAAGGCTAAGAATAGATTGAGTAATGGACCTAAATTACTCAATTACATGATTAAGGGGTACGTGTGCCATTTTTAGCCAATACTCCAGAGTTCTTAGCTTGCATCTGATAAATTTAATATATTAAAATAACAAAAATCTGCAGTCAGCCAAGAAAGCATCAGGGTTTGTTTGTATTGTTTGTGAGTTTCAAAACTGTCTTACCAGACAAGGAATTTGATCACTAATCAAGACAGCACCTTCAGGGAGTGACGGGAAATTTGTCTTTTGCTGTCCAATTAATCCCCATTGCTTTCTGTGTATTGCTTAAGATTCTAAGCATGATGGGTTGTCAAATTAAGTATCTGTGATTTACAAAATCACAAGAACACCATCATAATTTTTTTCCCACCAAAATATGCTGATGTTTATCATTCTGCCCCTTATTCATATAGGTCAGGGAGGGCCATGGATATTTATTGATTTTCTTTATTAGTAACTCACTATCTCAAGGATGCCCAGTGCGATTTGAATCATTCACTAGCCTTACCACAGAAACTAGTGTATCTCCAGCCTGTATGTAATCTCCCTGATATTTCGACTGTACTCTTCTAAATACCCAACCTGCTTATGTTGAAAGCTGGCTTGTATACATTTGTGCAGGACCCAGTCACAGCTGTGGCTGCAGTATAGGCATACTTAAAGCCTTTGAAGAGGAACATCTTAGAAAATTAATTTTTGTTTGGCACAACAGCAACAGAGTACACTAAGATAGAGGCTGAGTTGGGGCAGAACCTAAAACACAAGGCAGACTAACACCAGTATTAACAGACTTTGGAACATAAAAAATATTAGATGTCTATGATGTTTACTAAACACAGAGTATTTTCCTAGGCATTTTGAAATTCTGTCTTCTAGTAAAGCACAAGTCAGCAGTCTAGAGTGAAGTTTAAAGACTTACCAGCTTTTGAGCAGAAATAACCACTGACAGCAGTGGTAGTTTGACAGATGTGTTCCAGCATTTTGGGATCCAATGAGATTGGAGACAGTTCAAGACAGAGGACAGCCTGCTGGGTAAAGAAGTGCATCCTAGTGAGAAAGTTTTGCAAAAAAATTCTCCAGAGCACTATGGGAACCCTCCACGCATTGGCACAAGCTCAGCTTACAGAGTGAAAGGTGCCAATAATGCTGCTGGTAGTACAGGCAAGCCTTCATCTTGAGCGTTCATATCAAAGGATGTTAGTTAGGATGAGACCCCTACATCCAGGAGATCTGAGGTGTTCTCCTGTACACATCAGCAGAAGGCCTGACATTTAGCTTCACTTGTGAAAGAAGTTCTCATCCTGATTAAACTGTTCTGGAGAAATACTGGATAGCATCAGCTGCTGTCTGTAGACATAGCTACACCCGAAGCTGCTACATACTTGAGTCTGATCCAGTTACTCAGTACAGAAGAAACAGATGGTATCTTCATCTGGTTCCATCTTCAGCTGCATTGCCATGTGATCCCACTGCCAGCACTGAGGAAGGGAAACAGTCCTGGGAAAAAGAAGTCCAAATCTTTTGTCAAGGGGCCTCCATGCTTCCCAGAGAGTGGATAAAATACCTCCTTAAATCCAGATGGTCAGATTTTGAAGAGTAGCAAAGTCCAAGAGAGTTCATACAGAGCTATAATTTGTACTTTAAATGAGAGTGATGAAATGGAGATGAGTTTTGTTTCTTTTTGTAATGTCACTGGGCATTACTGTTTGGCAAGCCACTAAGTAGGCATTCTGCAGTGAAGCAGCAAAGTTCAAGGATGTGGGGTGGGAGAGAGCATACTGTTAGAAATAACACACATTTCTGTATCCAAATAATGTTCAGCATTTGTAGAAAGTGGTTGTTCCAGTGATTCTTTGTTACTGTCATGTGATTGCTGATGAATAGCTGGGCTGAAAGAAAATCAGGCTTGTAAAAAAGGAGAACAGCTTTTATTTTTATAAATAAATATTTTTCCTCTCAAGCAGTATCTTAAACTCTTTGCACAAAAATTCACCTTCTGATTGTGGGCCTTTCAGAATAGAAACAGCATCCATATCATTACTTTATAAAGTGGTTTGTAGGCAGAAGTGAAACATGGCCTTTTTAACTGAAATTAGAACGTCACCTGTGTCAGGTTTTATGCTACTCTTCTCTAGCCCATTTAATGAGTCTTACTGTTTTGGGTTTTTACATTTATGCCTCAGGCAAACAATTTATTCTATGAACAACAGAATTTTCAAAACCATTTTCTTACAGATTTATGCCCTACATCCTCAAATCCTAACTCACCCTGCAGCTCCCAAGGTACCACCCCATCTGGGTAAGCATCAGTATGTGCTATGACTCATCTAAAGCTATGTTAATACAGGTATGTGTGTCTTAGTTGGTCGGTCAGCTGATACAAAGCATAAGCTGTGCGTATATGAGTATGTTAATGGCAGATTTTTTTGAAACTTGTTAAAAATGCTTTTACCCATTGACGATCAGTTGAAGCAGATGAACTCTTGAGGTCTCATCCAATCTGAATCATTTTGTGATTCAACTTTGTTAAAATAATTTTTTTTTTTATTTGGATACTTCATCAGTTGGACTCTTCCAACCTGAATTATTTTGCAATTCAGTGCAAAAATTGGCCAGCATGTTCAAATATTATTAGATGTGGAGTCATGTCCCTGACAGGGACATGACTGATGGGTGGTGATTGATAAGCCGTGTTTTGTTAGAAGATCATGCTAGCGTAGCATACCCAGCAGTGGGCTCTGAGACTGGAACTTCAGTGTTGCTAGCTGAGAGCTCTGCTTCTCAAATTACCAAAGTTTACTTTCAGCATCTGTTCAAAAAAATCTGCTCCATACCTGACATTACTGAAATGAAACCTAATGTCACTACAAGCTATTATCATATATTTTAACAATCACCTATTTGGTTTTAGCATAATACAGCACACATAAGACAAACCAATTTTTATTATGGTATTGTATTTTTGCTTTAAGGCAGTGGTCTTGTTTTCTTTTGCAGGGAAGCTGGTCATCCATAGGAGTAGTTTTTATTAATTATTTCTCATGTGTTTGTCATTAATTACCAGCTGACACCTTTTCCAGACAGTCTTTATTCCTAGAATTGCGTCATATGACAAACACATCTTAACATCCTTTGCTCTTGATGTAATATGTAAAGAATTCTAAGTTGTTATTCAAGTTCCTGTTGGTAATTTCTTGTCATCATACTGTGGCAAATCCTTTCTGTTTAATTGTAGCAAAGCTACATTCTGCATGTTTACTCTTTCTGGAGATACTCAGGTTGTCATAACCATAGTTATAAAAAATATAAGACTAACAATGTTTAAAATAAGGGAGAGATGTCTTTTATTAGACAAAAATAGTGGGAGGAAAAACATGCTCTTCTTTAAATATTGTTAATTGATACTATAAGTAGCTGTTAAATTATATTCTTTTTCCTTCGCACTGTTTACAAGATCCTTTTTTGGTAGTATAAGGTTTGTTTTCTTAATGATTGTTATTTTCTATTTGTTGACTACTGAAAGATAGCCATATTTCTTTTGCTTGATAATTCCTTGTTTGTTTACCAACATAGAAAATTCATTTATGCATTAATCACTCCATTTCTGCTTATTTAAAATATCAATGCTTCTTCTCTAATTAACAACTGTAACTGTTTTAGTGGCTTCCTGTTTTCTGTAAGACTTGACAGACTTTAACCTGTTCTGTCTTTTTGATCGTTTTCAGCCAAAGTTTTGAATGTGTCTACTGAGAAGCAGAGCTGCTGGAGATCTTCACCTGTTGCAACTAATTCAAGTCAGCTGTATCATATTCTGATTTTATTGGATATGTCAGAGGAGTTCAAGGTCTGAAATCAAAATTTTCTACTGCCTCATCTCTTGTTAAACCTTTGCTCCAGTGAGTTACTGATCATTTCCTCTGGGAAGGGATGTTTCACTGGTGACCTCATTAATAATAACAGGAGACTCTTCATCTGGTGTCTTTGTTTAGCGTCCCGTCATTTTAATTTCACAAATTGCATTTGGAATTTTCCTGAGGATTCTAAGTGGTACCAAGTGTATTTTATATGACAATGACAATTATTTTTTACTGCAAGTCTCTCTTTTTAATTTGTAGAACTGCAAAAGCTCCAATGCCATTTCAGACATCAAAAGTATAACTTCCATGTAGTTGATTTGTAATTCCTTATTGCAGCTATCTGAATGTGAGTCTCCACAGTCCCTCAAATCTGCATTGTTATTACACTAATATTTTACGGACGTATATATGTGCTTAACTTTACTACCCTGAATTGTCTCACTTAATTGAACATCTTCCATTCCAAGTAGAATGGCAAATATTTCATGTAAGCTATTTCTCTTGACATGTTTGCAGTCAGAGCATGTAGTAAGAAGCAGAGGAAGGGATCTGGGAAAAGGCTAGTATAAAAAAGGGCAACCTGCAATTCGACCACAGGTGGTGGCAATGTAGTTCTTTTGTTAAACAAATACCAAGAGCTTGGCTTCACTGTAATTTGACCACGTCTTTTAAGTGGCCACTTGAACAGAACTCGGGGTAGGCTTACCTTGCTTAGGTGGAGTCAGATATTTTTACTTTTATTACAGAATCAGTAACTATGTCTGGGAAGGACCTCAACAGACCACGTGGAACATCTGTTCCTCCAGAACATAATCCACTACCGGTAAGCTGTTCCTAGCATCTCTTTCCTGATGTGTCCAACAACAGAGATTCCTCAGTCTTGTTAGGAGAACTGTTACACCAACAAGTTTTCTTTGCAATGCGAAGATGTTTCTTTGTGTCTAACTTACTTGCCTTCTGAAGTTTCAATACTGGGTGAAGTCCTTTGTCTCTATATTGGCTAGAATCTGTGATATTAGCAGGGAATAATAAATTGGAAGAGGATGGATGTCTAGGAGCCTGGCATGCATAAACAGTCTTTCCAAGGAAAGTGTCTACAGCTACACAAAAGATAGTGCGGAATGATGCTGTGGGAAGAAATGGAGATGCTGCAGTGGCTGCTGAGGCCAGAAGGGAAGGGAAAACTGCAATGGGGTGACAAATTATACAACAGTTGTAGGCTAGAATCTTGAAAGCAAGAATATGAATTATCTGAACTAAAAAAAGGCACCTGGGCCTCATATCATCATCATCATCACAAGAACTGTGTTTTCTCAGATTTATGAAACCAAAAGTAAAGATTTAGCGTAAAGGACTGCCTTTTACTTCAGTAAAGGATATCATGGTAAGAGCAGCTCTTTCCTGGGGAGAGCAGAGGTGGTTGGGGCTCTGAAGTCAGTAAGAATGGGGAGGTAGCACAAGGAATGGCAGCTAAGCAGTGAGAGGAAGAGCACTGGGAAGAAGAAAATAATGAAGAAACAATGGCACAGTGTTTATAGTGTCATCAGTGGGGGATGGAGAGATGGTAGTGGCATCCTGTATTAATTAGAAACTTTAAGCCTGTTTTACTGGAACATGTGAGTCAGGAGGGACAAAAGTATTTATATGACCCACTTTACAATACTCAATAGTTAGTCTGGCCATTAGAGGCACCTAAATGTCCTTCAACAAACACCCACATCTCAAAAAACTAACCAAACAAAACCAAAACAAGCAAAAACCCCCAAACCTCTGAAATTTTAAGCTTTTATTAGCCACAAAGAAAAGAAAAAAGCAGGGAAAGCTGTTAAGGGAGATTTTAACCAACCTCTTACTTCATTTCTCCATAGCTGTAGTAGTGCTTGTTGGTTTTGCTTTGTCTCTTATAATAAAGGAAACTGTTGTATTTGGCAGCCTTTTTGGTGGTATTAAAAATGGTGATAACTTTTCTTTTTGGATGAAGAACAAGTTAAAATGATGAGCCAGAGCTGCTGTTACTACCATAGTGGTAAAAGCCCAAGTCTACCTCCTAAATTATAAATTAAGAGAAGCACACACAAAAGGGGAAAAGGGGGGGAAAGGCCAAGTTAGAAAATGCACCTTCTGTTTCTGCTTCTGACTTTAGTTTACAGCATTGTTGCTAGAGGAGACTAAGCATAGCACATGCTCAAGATCTGGCTTTTACGAGCACTGAGTGGTTTAAAGGCGTTGCTTTACTCTGCCTCCCTGTTTTAGACTTGCATTGGTGCTGCCAAAAAGAGTGATCTAGCCGGCTAAGACATAAACTGAAGGCATAGGAAGAGGAGCAGAAAGAAGAAGGTGTTGAGGAAGAAAAGAGCCACAAGTGAAAAGATGTGGCGGCAGGAATGGAGGTTATCTTCCAGCAGCTGCATTTGCTTAACCTGGAAGAAGAGCTAGTATCCTGCACACGGCCCTCTAGGCACTGCTTTAGTCAGGGTGTTTCTTAGGACTAAGGAAAGGAGACTCAGAGGGGTCGCACTGGATTTATTTGTTTGCCACACAATCTTTTCATGCTTCTTGGATAGGTACCTGCAGACCTTTATAGCTTTAATATTTTCTGACTTGTGTAGCTAATACTGTTTTACAGCCTGCTACTTCTCCTCAACACTGATGTTTCCTGGCTGTCTTTCCCTGTCTGAGCTTCTCTCAGGGCACGTGCCTTTGAGTATCAGATAATCAGATATTCTGAGCTGCTGTTATAGTTTGGGAGCCATGCATAAGTCTTCAAATACCATGATTTACCATGCTACTGACTGTGTTTTATTTAAAGAACCATTACACTTTTATTTGAGCTGGAATGGATACAAGGTAAACATCAACTAGCCTTTGTTAACTAATTTCCTCCTTACTGTGGGACAAAAACCTAATTTTTAAGACAATAATAGAATGGGTTGGGTTGGAAGGCACCTCTAAAGATCATGTAGTCCAACCCCCCTGCAATGGCAGGGACATCTTTCGCTAGATCAGGTTGTGCGCCGCCCTGTCCAGCATGACTTTGAATACTTCCAGTGATGGGGTATCCACAACTTCTTTGGGCAACTGGTGCCAGTGTCTCACCACCCTCATTGTAAAAATGCAAGTTTAGTTCATGTTTAATTTGATCTGGCTGTGTTAGGACCGAATTACCTATCTACCATTCTTTGTTCCCTGGTGTTCAAAACAATTGGTCTGGCTGGGCTTCCACATGGGAACCCAAGCTCTGTGTTCCTCTTCAGCCAGCAGCAAGTGTTCTCTTAACCTACATTTAATGATATTTCCCATCTTACAGTCTACTTAGAAGTTCCCATCTTTACCGCACAGTTTTGGATTAACTGCATATTTTCTTCATACTGACTGAGCTCAGCTTGTGTACTCTGGACAACTTGGGACATGAGTTTCTGCCCCTGAGGCCAGGGCCTTGGTCGGAGGCCAAGCTCCTTCACTCCCCTGGGCTTGTAGGCAAAACCAGCTGATTTTGTATGAAAAGATTTGAAGAAAAGCAGAAGACTTTGTTCAGTTTTGTTCAGATTTCTTCACTTTGACCAGAAACAAAAACTGTTTCAGTGACACAGAAATACAAATAAAATAGTTTTATTTTTTGTTTTCCTTCTCAAAGGTCAGAGGAAAATGTTATTCATTATGAAAATGAAATTTTGGGAATCTTTTAAACAATATAATAATTTTCATTGTGAAATACTGAGCACTTCGAAATTGAGTTTGCTAAAATACTGTGGCTTACAAAGAGCAAAGAAGCAATGGGAGCTATTGTGCTTTCAACCTACAAGACCAAAGGGGTTTGGGGCCGAGGAGGAATTAATTGGTGCCTGAATAAGGGCTAAGGACTGTTTTGTAATGAGATCTTCCACAGCAATGAAAGATGCAGTTTCTCCAATTTAGCCACATGAATACCTTTTACAACCTATGAACTCTGTCAAGGAGAGGAGCTGCAGCCTGGAGGGAAAAGGAAGGTGTGGCTGTAGAGGGGAAGGAAACTGCTGGGTGGGAATCTGCAGTGATGAGTTTGTCGAAGACAGACTGATGGCTCAGAAACGCACTCTGATTTTAGTGGACCGTAGTCAATGATGGAGGCCTGCCCCAAGTCAAGGAAAATGAAGGCTGAAAAAAATGCAGGATATGCTGTGATGCAAATGCATTTTCATGATGATGCATCGCCACCATCGTGAAACACAGATCCTCGGGGAGGACACGGTGAGTGTGAAAGAGAAGTGAAACAACAGCTTTCAGAGCACTGCAGCAAGAGGTAAGCGGTTTGTTTAAAAACTTTTCCTGCTTTTCTTCCTACTGTGGTTGTTTGCGTCTTTCCTAATTCCGTCACTTGTATTCTTGTTGCTTGGCCTTCTTTGAGTGCCCCAATTAAAATCAAACTACACTTTTGGATTAAAAAAGGGATTTCTCTATTACATTTTCCTTTGACAATATAATTTGACTTAAAATGTTTTTGGTGTATGACAAAATTGAATTGAAATTTTGACCCTATAATATTTTTTAAAGTTCCAAGTTGTTTTCTCCCTTGCTCATGAGGATATACATTATAGAGATAAAGATATTTTATTTTGTTATCTTCCTCCTTCAAAAATCACTAAAATGTAAATCAAAGCCTTTGTGCCTTCATCTTTGATCAGCTCTTCTTTGCATACTTGTTGCTTCAATTTTCTTTCATTTTGCAATTGGCACTGCCAGTTGCAGAGGTTATTTCTAGCTACAACGCGTAGTTCCTGTGAAACATTTTGTAGCCTTTTGATTCCGGTGTGGAGTCATCCCTATGAAGGGGAACATAATATACAACCTCTTGTGAGGTCTTGCAATAACAGCAGGGAGGAAAATAATATTCTGAGTAGAATCCAGTGTTCAGCAACTACATAGTTTTGTACCTCAACCAAAGTAGTGTCTGGAGCAGCACAAATACCTTGAAAAACAATGTAATATATGGGTCTGGTTAAATCCCTGCATTGCTTCTTTTTTTTTTTTTTTTTTTTTGTTAAAGGAAATCAAGCAAATTGTTTAATTAATTTGTAATATATATGTGGTATATTTTCTTTTCCAATATAGTGATTTCAGTCAGCAACAACTTCTATCAGCATTCATTCAGTTTGCTGCTGACAGACAAGCAAGACAAGGAAGGAGCAGGTGAGACTAAGATGACAGTTTGCGTTCTGGAGGTAGCAATTTGGCCACTAGAGAAGGCATGAAGGAGGTCTGTTTGCATCAAAACTGAACTCCAACCTTTTTTTTTTTTTTTCCTGCTAAACAGTTTTATATAGATGCAAAGTACAAATGTAGCATTGTGCAACTTTTGTAAATCAAGTAGCTGAGGACATTCTTTATTTCAATTTCAAAAGCATACACCCAAACCCCAGAAATTAAACTAGTTGCAGACACATTCCAGATAACCTTCTGATTTTAGATTTTATTCCAATTCCTGTGCAGCATCCCAACTTTTCTACCTTAATATTGTTTCTCCATTTTGGTATGAATCATTCATCAGTTTGGAAGGAATCGCATGGTATTTCCAATAAAAGGAGAAAATGATGGTGCAGCTAGGTATTTTTATGATACAATCCAGGGCTTTTAGAGAGGCTGAGCATATTTCTTTTGAGTATATTTGAACTCAAGTAACAGGAGGAAGTTTCTCTGTTCTCACTTCAAGCCTTTTTCAGCAGAGATAGCCCAAAAGCTGCTTTAGTTTTGTTCATCGTTGTGTTCCTGCCGCTGTTTCACTGGTTGTGTCTTGGTTTTTTTGCTGACTTGTTTGTCTGCATCTGCAGAGCATCTCCTCACTGCTCTGCTTGTTACATACTGTTCTGCATTCAAATCAGTCCCATACGTCTGCACTGTTTCCCACACTCGGGGAGAACCTGTGGGACCCTACAGCTCAGCTGTTGCCCCACCCTCAGCATGGCTTAGTCCTTGTGTGACTGATTTGCTGCACTTTTAGCCACTGCTGAACAAAGGGGGCCCTCTAAATTGTTTTATGAAATAGGCTGAGTGGAAGATAATTATCATGCCAGCAACTTCAGAGAAGTGCTGCAATTGCACAGAGATCAAAGGCTCATTCACTGGGAACTTAGCTAATGGAGAATTACAGAATATTCTTTATGGCTGTATCATAGGAAACCAAGTAGAACATGGGGGTTTAATTCTACTCCTGGAATTGCTCTTCAGTGAGCAATGGGTTGTCTAAATGACACATATTTTAATGACATTTTTTAGTAAAAATTTCAGGTCAACTTTTCTAGTTTTTCTTTTCCCACTGGGTGTCTAGTGAATTTGATAATAATTTTCATTATTTAGTCTGGAGTTTTTATTGAAGTGAAGGCAGATAGTGCCTAAAGATAGAATTTAGGGCCCAGACTGACAGTGTGTTATTAGTTTTCAGAGATACAGGGATGGTTATGGTGCGCTGAGACTGAAGTGCAGCATTACCTTGAAGTTTGCTACAGGGAATCCTGCTTTCACTCTTCCATTGTTTAAAATTTCAAGAGTCCAAAATTCCTTTGTTAATTTTTGAATTTTGTCTTCTGCTGCAATTTTATGTTTAAAAGGGATGTCTTATAGGTTCTTCTCTGCTAGATCCCATATCTTCCAGCCTTTATTTGTGAAACACATTCAAAATGTGTAGAGAGAGTTTTCCTTCCCTAGCACAGAACCTCATGGCTGGGTTTACCTTTTCCTCTGGCTCTCAGATGAAGAAGTATTTTTGTGGTGCAGCTTATCAGCTAGCTTGAAACTGCTTACAACCAGTAATTTAAACTTTCTTTCCAGAGATTTAGCAATAAATATAAAATGCATATTGATCCTTGGAGCAAGTGTTATTTCTTTTTTATGAAGAGCTCTATTTAATTTATACCATTAAAATAATCTGTTCACTTGTGATGTTCCTTACCATGAAACAGGCAAAGTTATAATTTCCATGCAATAATATTCTCTATCATGGTTAGGGACCTTGTATGTTATATACATATTCACTTTGTATAGAATTTACATTTTAGCTTTCTGCAAAGTAATGAACAGGCAATTTTTAGATTTTAGGATGTGCCTGTGTAATATATGTTCTTTTGTCTAGTTTCTTTCTAGGTTCTGTCTTTGAATGCCACTGAAAAAGGTATTCCAGAGTTTTGCTTGTTGCTATCAGAGCCAGAAGCTTCTAAGCCAGTGAGGGATTTGTTTTATGCCCTGTATCACAATTCTATGTTGTCATTGTTAATATGACGACATGACAATATGAGGTTCGGATTGGATATTAGGAAAAATTTCTTCACTGAAAGGGTTATCAAGCATTGGAACAGGCTGCCCAGGGAAGTGGGTGAGTGACCATCCCTGGAAGTATTTAAAAGAGGTGTAGATGTGGTGATTAGGGACATGGTTTAGTGATGGACTTGGCAATGTTAGTTTTACAGTTGGACTCTATGATCTTATGGGTCGTTTCCACCCTAAATGATCCTATGATTTCCAGGCTGTGTTTATATAGATGGTGATTTAGGACAAGATGGTCTGGCCTACTTGTGTGTGGGAAATACAAAAGGGTTTTGAATGCCTTCCTTGCTCCAACTTGTTGCTACCAGTAGCGTAGAGCATGGAGCTGCAATAATACTGCTTCTTTCCCGAGTAGTGCAAGGAAGTGAAAGGGAGGAATCAGAGAACCATGGATCTCTGATGATGTTGTTCTCAGCCTGTTGGTGGGAATAACAGCTAGAAACTGATCAGGTTGTGTAGATTGTGGGAGGGTCAGAACTGGTTTTTGCTTCTTGGAAAAGAAAAAAAAATGAGAAACTGAGATGACAAGGGACTTTTCCCAACAGTAAGAGAAATTTTCCCATGGTGGCATCTGGTTCACGCTTTCCTAGCAAAGTAAACTGTGCTCTGCACGAGTCTTGGCTACTTTGATCTGAGGCCTCCAGGGATTTGACCTGTTCCCAACAAAGAAGGGCAGCATTTATGTATTTCTGAAGTATTTCAGCTACCAGCTGTCCTTCAGTCTGTTCCACCTATCACTGTGGCATAGCCATCACATTCCTTCTGTCCTTTCAGTAAGAGTAAGGATGAGGATGAGATGGGTCACTACAGCAGCCCTTCACTGCCTATAGATTTCTATACAGGGAAAATTATTTCTGTAAAAAGTAATTCTTCCTGGAACCATACAAACCCAGATGTTGTAATGGCAGAGAAAAGTATACTACTGAGGAATGAGATGGCACTGTGGATTATAATAATTTGCTCTCCCACTAGTGGTCTCAAAGAGAAAGATATTAAATGCTGAAATACAGGAGAGAACACAATGGAGAATGAGGGTATTATCGGCATCTGCCTCTACAGTCATTATACTGTGGAATGGAAGGATGCAGGCATGTGAGGACAAATCAGTAAGGAACAAAATTTCCTAGCTGAATTATGGTAGTTTCTTGTAGGAAGTATTGTCTGGTTCTCCCACCAGCATTAGGGGATCCAAAATTATTTCCATCATTTCAAGTGCAGAATGATTATTTAACTGTTGAGAAGTCTCCAAACAGATTATCCTGACAGGGTACTTCAGCTGATAGAGATGGCTGAGGATATATTCTCTTTCCTAAAATAAAATCTTAGGCATCTAAGCTTTCACTAGAAAGTTTGAATACATTGTCCTGTTCTTAGCATACCCAATATGTATATATAAAAAAAAAATCCAAGTCTTTATTTTCAGGTTTTTCTGTAGTATTTGAAAATATATTTGCTACATTTTCTGAAGATTTTTAAGGCTTCAGTCAGGATCAGTAACAGGCACTATCCCAAAAGATATCAAAACAGTCCTGAATTCACTGACTGAACTCCCAGTGCTGCAAGGCCATTTGTACAGGCAGACATCTGTGCCAGCAGTAAGATTCTTACATGACTGTGTCCTTAGACAAGAAGTACTATATCAAATAGAATAAAAGAAAGGAATCAGCAAAATATAAGTGGTCTTACCACACATTTGTTTCTGTTGTTGAGATAGATGGATGAAGATATTAATGGAGTCTAAAGGACTACATTTTTGGCTACAGCACAACAAGCTGTTTTATGTATGAGCTGTATGTAATTATATTGAAAACAAACTTTGCTTCAAGAACATTTTTGGCTCCGCAGTGCAATAACACAAAGGGCCTTTGTTGTGCTCTCAGCAGAGTTATTTATGGTTGCTAAGGACTTATTAAAGAACAGTTTAATCTGATGGTATTCATCCACTAACTCAAATTTAAATGTAGTGACTTGTATTCATACAAATCATAATTACTAATATGATCAACCAGACAAAGATTTCTGAAACTAGAAATGGGATTGCTCTACAGCAATAAAGAGTTGGGTTTCAGATCCAGGGCTTTGAACAAGCCAGAAGGGAAAAAGCAACAAAAGGCTTTGCATCATTCACATCAATTATAATTATCTTCAGCTGAATTGAAAATTAAGCTCTTGGTCTCTTAAATGGAAAAAAAGTCATGAAGAGCAGAGGGAGCTAACTAGCTGTTGGGAAGAAAGGAATCTCAGGGCAAAGTGGGTTTGTGAACATCTGCCAGAAGCTCCTACAGGACCTTATGAAGCTACGTAAGGAGACTGTGCTTTCCTCTAGCTCACCTAAAACTGCCATGATGTTAAAAGATTACTTTCAGAAATTCTGCTTTCCTGAAGTTTTTCCTGCCTGACCTGTAGGACTTGGGAAGTATCCAACATCAACTTTCTGTTCTAATTCAAAGTCAGCATGACCATGGACAAGCTCTTTAGGGCCATATTCAGACCACTTGCTATCAGTAATGCAATTGCTCTGGCATCTAGGTTTAAGAGTGTGCCATTCAGCCATTATGAGCACTGTTTATACAAGACTGGAAGACCCAGCTGCCTTATGGCACCATTGGAGGAAGTATTTATGACACTGAAGTTAACTTGAACTACTCTGGATATAGCTCCTGTTCATTCTTTTGCTTTGACTTCCCAGCTGTAAAATAGACGGTCAGTAGTTATTTACCTCACTGGGTTCCTGTAAAATTAAATGTTTTAAAAAACTATGAAGCACTGAGATACTGCAAGAAGGGAGGTTATATAAATGTAATCCAATTATACAAGTTTCTTCAGGTGACTTGCACTTTCATTACCATAACCTTCTGCTACGTCCTTGTTGTTTATTCATGCTATTAGTGGTTGCCGATACTAGATGTTATTTCAGATGAGGAATCCCAATCTTATTTTCTTTACTCAGTGAAGAATTTTGTTTTGGTCATGCAAACTGCTTGCATGTCACGTTGGCTCCATCCGTAGTTACAAACACCAAATGCTTCGAACAAGCAGAGACGGTTTTCTGAAAAATTTCAGAATTTCTTTACTACAGCGTGTCCCTCCTTGCAATTTCCAGGATCCACCATTACCTATAGCTACCATTTAACTCAAAGTAGTTTGTGACCATATGGGAAATTACAGCAGTGTTTGGTCAGAAGGAGGTACATGTAGTAAGTAGGCTCAGGAAATAAGTAGACCAACTTGGCATCTTCATCAGTTCACTGTTTACAACTTATTCCTTAACATTGTGCTGTTCTTTAGTTATTAACCAAATAATTAACTGTAATAATTAACAGTTAATTTAGTTATTAACAAAAAGCACCAGATTCTAAGCAGATCATTGTTCTGAGTGATCAATGACATTGTTCTGTTGTTTCCTTTAGAAGAAGCCTGGAAAATATTACTGTCTTCCATGTGTAAGGAAATCCTGAGCTGTGAGTATCACACATTTTATTATTTTAATTAATTCCGTGCATCAAGCCCTTGAAGATTGTAACAAAAATGTCACTGTGTGCAGCTGTAAACACGAATGTGATTTTTGCTGGTTTATGGAAGCTTGATGTATATGTTCTCTGTGAGTAGAAGAAAAATGAAGAATGTCCTACCAGATGTGCAAAGCACCCTTTATAGCTGTAGGCTGCCCGTAGGATTGGATTCATAAGTCTATCACCTGCACAATACATTTGCATTTAGGCACTACTTCTAGAAATGAGGCCAGGATATTAGGACAAAAGAATGAGAAGAGCTTTGATTTATTAGCTACAACTAGCTATCTGAGTAATGGAATAGGCTGTGTTACTAAGAAATCTCTTTATGCTTCAGATAAATGTTTGTTAACCAGACACCCTATTAAAACAGAACTTGTTCTAGACAGACTATTAAACCAAGCCATGAACAGTAAGCCCTCATCAAGAGAGCTTTAAACTAGGTTCAAAGGGGAAAGGGGGAAATACCAGGCCCATTACAGATGAGCCTAGACATGGCACGCTGAGGGTAGGAGTGGAATCAACAGTTCAGCTCAAGTGCATCTACATTAACGCATGCAGTAGGGGCAACAAACAAGAGGAGCTGGAGGCCATGGTGCAACAGAACAGCTGTGACCTAGTGGTCATCACAGAAACATGGTGGGACGAGTCTCATAGCTGGAGTGCTGCAATAGATGGCTATAAGCCCTTCGGAAGGGATAGGCAAGGAAGGAGAGGAGGTGGGATGGCTCTGTATGTTAGGGAGTGTTTTGTTTGTATAGAACTCAATGATTGTGATGATAAGTTTGAATGCTTATGGGTAAGAATGAGGGGAAGGGCTAACAAGGCTGATATCCTTTTGGGAGTGTGTTATAGCCCACCCTTCCAGCAGGAGGAAGCAGATGAGGCATTCTATAAGTAGCTGGCAGAAGTCTCGCAATCGCTCCCCCTTGTTCATGTGGGAGACTTCAGCTTGCCAGACATCTGCTGGAAATACAACAGTGGAGAGGAAGCAGTCTAGGAGGCTCTTGGAGTGTGTGGAGGATAACTTCCTGACACAGCTGGTAAGCAAGCCTACCAGGGGAGGTGCCTCGCTTGACCTGCTGTTCACAAACAGAGAAGGACTGGTGGGAGATGTGGTGGCTGGAGGCCGTCTTGGGCTTAGTGACCATGAAATTATAGAGTTCTTGATCCTTGGTGAAGTAAGGAGAGCTACCAGCAAAACTACTAACGTGGACTTCCAAAATGCAGACTTTAGGCTGTTTAGGATGCTGGTTGGGAGAGTCCCTTGGGAGATAGTTCTGAAGGGTAAGGGGGCCCAGAAAGGCCGGACATTCCTCAAGAGGGAGGTCTTAAAAGAACAGGAGCAGGGTGTCCCCATCTGCAGAAAGACAAAGTGGCAGAGAAGACGACCAGCCTGGCTAAACAAGGAGCTTTTCCTGGGACTCAGGGGTAAAAAAGGAGAGTCTACCACCTCTGGAAGAAGGGTCAGGCAACCCAAAAAGAG
>NW_010140905.1:22743-23256 GCF_000699245.1 Pterocles gutturalis
GTGCTTAATGCCTTCTTTGCCTCAGTCTTCAATAGTCAGACTAGTTATCCTCAGGGTATTCAACTCCCTGAGCTGGCAGGCAGGGACAATGGCCAGGACAGCCTTCCCACAATTCAGGAGGAAGCAGTTAGTGACCTGCTATGCCACCTGGACACACACAAGTCTATGGGACCAGGTGGGATCCACCCGAGAGTACCCAGGGAGCTGGCAGGGGAGCTTGCCAAGCCACTCTTATAATTTATCAACAGTCCTGGCTAACAGAGGAGGTCCCAGAAGGCTGGAAACTTGCCAGTGTGACACCCATCTACAAGAAGGGCTGTAAGGAGGACCCAGGGAGCTACAGGCCTGTCAGCCCGACCTAGGTACCGGGGATGTTTATGGAACAACTCATCTTGAGTGTGCTTACACAGCATGTACAGGACAACCAGGGGATCAAGCCCAGCCAGCATGGGTTCATGATAGGAAAGTTGTGCTTGACTAACCCTATCTCCTTCTATGACCAGGTGACCTGCC
>NW_010140906.1:0-5056 GCF_000699245.1 Pterocles gutturalis
GTCCTTATCTCAACCCATGTGTCCTCTTTTCCATTTACCCCTTTGGTTCTCTCCCCTATGCTCGCATGGGGGTGAGAATTGTGTGAGCAGGTGTGTGTGGTTTGGCCCCCAGCCAAGGGCAAACCCATCACACCAGCTGAGGAGGGGAGTGACAGAGCAGCCTGATGGGCACCTGGCATCCAGCTAAGGTTAAACCACCACAAATAGCCAGAGAAGAATTCTGGTCTTTCTTATCAAAACAATCCACTTTTTTTTTATTGTTCCTTAACATATAGACACATATTAAAACTTTATTCTCACTCTGAAGCATTTTTACACTCCTGATAGGCCATATCATGTGCACAAATTCTCAGGCATTATTCCCATTGGTAAAGTCACCAGGGAACAATATGCTTGAAAATTAGTTTTAAATATTTGTTGTGTTGTGCTGACGTTCAATAATTTGTGTTTTTATTAAGTGAATGTCAAGGGAAGAGCAATATTATAGCAATATATTTATCCTTGAATTATTAATCTTCCATGAAAATAACAGTCCTAAAGAATTCATGCGTGTACATTACCAGCAAGATACAGGCTTATTTCCATGTGTTTTGCAAATGATTCATTAGAGCCTTAGCAAAATGTTTCCCTTCTCAACACTGAAGTATGAAGATGTGCAAGATTTTTGTGAACTAGTAAAAATCAACTGCTTCTCAACATGCTTATCAAGGCTCTAACATTACTACTTCTCTTCTGGTACTTGTTCACCACTGCACAGCTTTTATCTTAGTAGAATTTGCCAGTTAAATCTGGACAGCTGCAAAATGTGTTAAAGGAAGGAATACCCACTGCAATCCTTCTTTCTAAAAATTAAATAACTGGGAGACTTCAGTAGAAAATGAGAAAAAGAGAACAGTGCTTAGATGCCTACATTCCTCTGTTTAGTGCCACTTTGAGAGCTTTAAAAAGTCTTGATAACACTTAAAGGCAGAATGATCCTGAGAGTGTTTTACAACACAACTGATATTTAATTAGCCTCAAATCTGTGCTGGAAAGGCATATTTGTATACCCAGAGCACTACTCTATCCAAGAGTATGCATATTAGAGTTTATATCACCATTTCGTTTCTCAGTAGTACATATTGTGGAGTGCTGTGTTTGGGGTAGGGGGACAGCAATCAACTGCAAAGGTCTCTGTTGAGAACAGAGTGCAAAAATATAATTCAAGGACAGCTACTAAAAATGTTAAGATGACACTTCACCATTGCTGCTGTTTGAAATATGGTTCTTAAGATTTTATCATTCATATTGTATGCGCATGTCAACATCTGTGTATAGCTATGCTCAAGCTGTTGATGCCTTAAATATGTCTGCTTTTGTGAGAGAGAGATGCAAGTACCAAAATAGTGGGAGTGTGTATCACCTACTTGCCTTACAAATTCTCACAGTAACATGTTGAGAGGAGCAAAGGGCCAGTTCTAAACAATCAAACTTCCACTTCCAAAATATGAATGATTTTTAGTATTTCAAAAAAAGCAAACACAGAGTCGGTGGAATATCCTGTTATTTACACTCCAGTTTTTCAGATGAAGGATCAAGAACATGAGCTATCCTAGTTTTTTGATATTGATACTGGGAAGAATAGTCTAGCAGTTTTTACCTCTGTCTTGTATCACTGAGACTGGACTTTACAGCAGTTACACAGTCAGTTCATAGGAAGATTCAGGCATCCTCTCTCCTGTTAGGATAGATTACACTAATATAATCTCCTTGCAAAGAGCTGTTTTGTCCTGTAGGAATCTGGCTTGGTGAATTGGGGTTCATTCTGACTAGGATCCTTACATTTTTCTATGGTCATCATACGTGACAGCATGAGAGGAGCCAGCAAGAAGAAAGAGGAAATATTTGAGGTGTGGAATTTCATTTTGGAATGGCATTAGGACAATTAAAAAATGAACACTTAGTCACATGGTTTAGCGTTAGGTAGTCTTGCAAGGAGCAGGGAGGGGGTCTCGATCCTTATGGGTCCCTTCCAACTTGAGATATTCTATGATTCACAATTCTGTGATTTCTACAATGATGTGCAACGTGGCTGTGGGCAATAATTTAACATTAGTTCAGAGTTAAACACAAGTGGATTCCTCACTTGAATATTTCTATCCTTCAACAAACTAAGTGAATTGGGCATTTTTGCACCACTGACTCTGTCAGCTGTTGTCATATTTCTGAGTGTGTGGCAAGGCAGGACGTCAGAAAAAAGAAGAAAAACAAAGACAGGTTTTTTTTTTCTCCTGACAAACTTACCAGCTTCTTTTTTTTTTTCTTTTTTTTTTTTTTTTTAGATTCTGGAAGCTGTGTGGCTTCTAGAAACATGCTGTAAAATAAATAAGATTAATATTAATTTGGATCAAAATAATACATGAAAGAATTTTTTTTTAGTCTTCCGTTCCTCTGACGCAAAATGTTAAACAAATTTTTTCCCTCTTAAAATTTAGTTGGGAGTAGGGGAAGGAGCTTGTTCTGTACAAAATTATTCCTCTAGAATATGCTCTACTGACTTTCAGCTGAGTAATAGGCTTTGCTTTCCGTGTTAAATAACCTGGGAATATTTATTACCTCAAGCAACAAGTTAATATATGATCTTAATTATAAAATGCTCTTAGATAAAACCTGTCAAGTTCTCAATAAATGGATGCAACTCTCAATGTCTCTGATGAGCAAAGTAAATATAATTAAAATGACTAGAGTCCCTAAAATGAGTACAGTCACTCGCAGGGGTGATCAGCTCTTGTGCAGGTGCGTCCCGCAGAGGAGCGAGGATCGCATGTACAGGGGGGTTTCCTGAGCCAGGGAAACCCCAGGGGAGAGCAGAGACCCACCAGGAACCAGCAGCTCTCACAAGGGAGGCTGATGTGGCTTGGACGGGGCCAGAAGCAACGGCAGCCACTCCCCACTGCCACCAAAGTCATCCCTGGGGAGCACCAGAGACCAGGAGCACTGCCAACAGGGTGGGGGAGCAGGTGTGGGGCATTATCCAGGGTGTGGGGGGCAGTTACCACGGGAGGGCACGCAGGGAGCACGTCTCTGCAAAGGAGGGGCATTCTACTGGCTGAGTGGGAGAATTGAGGCACATGGAACCCAGCGACTGGGCACTGTTCTGTGACCATCTGCACCAGGGAAGGGCACTCGTCCTGCCTGACCTCAGGGCAGAAGGGTGGGCACCCATCTGAGAGCAAAGGCTGCAGCTCTGGCTGGGGGTCTGCACCATCTGCCCCAGCAGTGGCCAATGCTCAACAACTGGTTCCAAGCACAGTCTGCTGTGGACCCACAGCCAAATAGCCAAAAACTCCCCCACCAGCACACACAGAAGGAAGGGGGGCCAGTAATGCAGAAGAATGGAAGCTTGCAAGGGCAAGGACCAGCAGGAGGAAGAGGCTTCCCCCAAAGCCCGAGGTGCCCTTGCAGAACCGCTTCACCACTCTGCAGACTGAAGAGGAAAGACCATCACATCAGCAGAGACACTGGAGCTGAGTACGGCAGTCAGATCTGCTCCCTGCATATAACAACCAGAACAGCTAAGAAAAGGTGATGGGTGATAGTAGCAGGTGACTCTTCTGAGAGGTACGGAGACACCCATTTGCCAACCTGACCCACTCTCTGAGAGGTGTGCTGCTTACTGGGGGCTCAAATCAGGGATGTCACTGAGAGACTGCCAAGGCTCATACAGCCCACATAGTAGCAGGTGACTCTTCTGAGAGGTACGGAGACACCCATTTGCCAACCTGACCCACTCTCTGAGAGGTGTGCTGCTTACTGGGGGCTCAAATCAGGGATGTCACTGAGAGACTGCCAAGGCTCATACAGCCCACTGCTGTTTCATGTGGGCACGAGTGACACAGCCAGGAGCAGCCTGAGGAGTATCAAGAAGGATTACAGAGTGCTGGGAGCAGCATTAAGGGACTCTGGAGCACAGACGGTTTTTGTCGATCGTCCTAGTCAAAGGGAAGGCATGTGAAAGGGCCAGTTGAATCTGGCAAGTCAAAAAATGGTTACAGGGGTTGTGCCAGAGTCAGGGGTTCTGCTACTTAGACCACAGGACTTGCTTTGAGAAACCTGGTCTACTGGGGGCTGATGGGGTCCATCTGTCAGAGAAGGGGAAGAGCATCTTCAGTCATAGGCTTGCCAGCCTGGTGAAGAGGGCTTTAAACTAAACTTGCAAGGGGAGGGGAACCTTGATCCATCCCACTCCTACCAGTTTGATGCCAGTGCCAGCAATAGATGACCAGAGCCTGGAGAAGGATCACAGCTCAGCAAGAGAGCACCTGAGGAGCTGCAGAAAGTAATTCCAGCCAGTAAGTCAGCCTCATTGGGGGCCCTACTTAAGTGCCTCTATGCAAACACACGTAACATGAGGTATAAGCAAGAGGATTTAGAGAGGTGCACACGCCTGCAGGACTATGATTTTATTGGCATCACAGAGATGTGGTGGGAAGGCTTCTATGACCAGAGTGCTGGAATGGAAGGATACAGGCTCTTTAGGAAGAGCAGACAGGGGAGATGAGGAGGGAGTATCTGTGTCAATGATCAGCTGGAGTGCATGGATCTCCACCTGGGGATGGATGGGGATCTGACTGAAAGCTTACGGGTCAGGCTTAAAGGAAGGGCAGGGACAGGTGACATTATAGATAGAATTAAATATGGCCAGGGATGTCAAGATTCTATAGGTATGTTGGTGATAAAAAAAAAGAAGAGGGAAAATGTGGGCCTTCTCAAGAAGGAAACAGGAGACCTCGTTACCCAGGATATGGAGAAGGCTGTTACTCAATTACTTTTTTTCCTCAGTCTTCACTGACAAGTGCTCAAGCCACACTGCCTAAGTCACAGAAGGCAAAGGCAGGGACTGGGAGAATGAAGAATTGCCCAGGAGAAGATCAAGTTGGAGACCACCTAAGGAACCTGAAGGTGTGCAAGCCCATGGGACCTGATGAGATGTATCTGTGGGTCCTGAGGGAACTGGCGGATGAAGTTGCTAAGCCACTATCATTAACGTTTGAGAAGTCGTGGCAGTCTGGTGAAG
>NW_010140906.1:5074-69159 GCF_000699245.1 Pterocles gutturalis
TGCTGATTGGAAAAGGGGAAATATAACCCCTATTTTTAAAAAGGGAAAAAAGGAAAACCCAGTGAATTACAGGCTGGTCAGTCTCACCTCTGTGCCTGGCAAGATCATGTAGTGGATCCTCCTGGAAATTCTGCTAAGGCACATATAAATTAAGGAGGTGATTGGTGAAAGCCAACATAGCTTCACTAAGGGAAAATCGTGCCTGACAAATTTGGTGGCCTTCTACAACAGGGTTACAGCATTGGTGGATAAGGGAAGAGCAACTGACATCATCTACCTGGACTTGCGCAATACATTTGACACTGTCCTGCACAGCATTCTTGTCTCCAAATTGGAGAGACATGGATTTGATGGATGGACCACATGGTGGATAAGGAATTGGCTGTATGGTCGTACTCAAAGAGTTGTGGTCAATGGCTCAATGTCCAAGAGGGGACAAGTGATAAGTTGCATTCTGCAGGGGTCGGTACTGGGGCCAGTGTTGTTTCACATCTTTGTTGGAGATGTGGACAGTGGGTTTGCACCCTCATCAAGTCTGCCAATGACACCAAGCTGTGTGGTGTGGTGGACACACTGGAAGGAAGGGATGCCATCCAGAGGGACCTTGAAAGGCTTGAGAGGTGGGCCAATGCAAACCTCATGAAATTCAACAAGGCCAAGTGCAAGGTCCTGCACATGAGTCAGATCAAGCACAAATGGAGGCTTGCTGGAGAATGGATTGAGAACAGCCCTAAGAGAAGGACTTGGGGGTATTGGTTGATGAGAAGCTTAACACGACCCAGCAGTGTGCTCTCACAGCCCAAAAGGCCCGCCGTGTCCTGTGCTGCATCAAAAGCAGTGAGACTAGCAGGTTGAGTGAGGTGATTCTCTCCCTCTACTCTGCTCTTATGAGACCTCACCTGCAGTACTGCCACCATATTGTTAGATGGACAGGATAGAAAAACAGGAACAATATCTTTTTGCAAAATGAGTTAAAAGAACACAAGCTATAATCACTGAGCCACCTTGAACAGCTCTTCCTGTTTGCTTTGTGTGTGATTCTGCCTACCTCACTGGCTTTCCTGCTCCTTGAACAGGAAGACTTTGTCTTGAGCATTTCTTCCAAGGACAGGTATATTTTCTGAGACAAAAAGTTTATGTTGTTCTGTTCCTCAGACTTCTGTGTGATAATTCCTTTAGTAGTCCTCTTTGCACCATAACTTACTGCAGCGGCAAATTACACACGTCCTGGGTTAACCCATCACAACACAGCACCCTTTCTCTCCATCTGTGAGCATGCCAGACTATGCAGATATCTGATGTTTTTCAGAATCTTTCTCTGAAAGAGAAAGGTGGTAGCAGGCACATTGCCATAATAGAATTATTCCGCATGTAAACACTGTTAGGATATCTGATCTTAGCAGTGTGAAGACAATTTCTTCTGATCCAAGAGATACGAGTTCAAAACCTTTCTTCACAATATGCATAGCAGGTTGCCTTTGACAAGATACGTAAGCTTGATAGGGGTCAGATGAGAATTTCCATGTTCAGCACCTAAATCAAATGTTGAACAGCTATGACCCTTAAATCTTGGTGAAACAGAAACATAGTCATTCCTCTGTATCTTCCAAGCAAGGGATTAACTAGTATCCATCCTTAATGAAGTCTTAATTGGGTTGACACCACAAACAGGTAACACGTCAGTACCCACATTTCATGCAATGCCTCAGAATTTGGGTGCACGCCCAAGGAAATTGAGCCCTATGATGAATCTCTCTCTCTTCTGCAGCTTTCAAGCTGATGTGGATTTCAACCGTTCCCACTATGTAAGAGAGATGTGCTGTGCACAGTGAATACCATCATACATAAATTCTTCAATGTGGGACAATGCCTAGTGTCTCATTGTACTTTAGCTCCCCAACAGCAAAATGGTAAAGCAAAATTTTGTTTACTTATAAGAGTGTGGTGAGGATACATCACATAAGCCTTTGAGGTGTGCAGATGTTCAGAGAATGATAATATAATCCGTGTAGAAAACCTAAGTTATTGTCTTGAATGTTTCTGTGACTGATGTCTGTAATGCCTTTGTTTTCAGACACATTTTTACATTTAGAAGAAAAGCTACTGATGTGGAGATAGATCAGTGGCATTCTCGGTGTAATGTCCCTGAACTTTAAGGCACTTGCAAAAACATGTCTATTTCCAAAATGTTACTTGAATTTTCCTGTTTTTATGTCATTCCATTAAGCACTTCTATCTAAAAAAGGCACTTCCAGGAATTTCATTAAGGTATTGGGAAGCCCAGTGTACTAGAGCTGAACTTTATTCCCAGAACTATCAGCAATCTGTCAGTGGCAGAGTTTCCTGGAATGATATCAAAAACCCTGCCTATGATGGCCAAGGGAATGGTGTTAGTCCCTCTCCAGCAAATTGTATTTAACTGAGAAAGTGACAATTGTTCAGAAACCCTACAAGCATGGGTACATTACTAAACCTTAGACAGCTATGCAGATCCTAAAGACTGTAACTACTGAATACTAAGGCTTTCTGGTACATCTACAAATCTACATAGTGACTGAATTTGAGTACAGGGAAGGGTGAAGTGAGAATGAAGGTAAGGCTGCATGTCTCCCTGCTGCCAGCTGAGAAAAATTTGAAATAGATATTTTTCCAAATATTTGTTAGGCATGAATTGATAGTAAACAGAGCAAGTAAGAAACTCAAGCTTCTGGTTTTGTGTCCAATTTTGTTGCAAATTGGAATGAACAGCTCAAATTTAAGGTTTTTTTACTGAATAAAATTTGCAAACAAAAA
The DNA here is from genome assembly GCF_000699245.1 of Pterocles gutturalis. NCBI lineage: Eukaryota > Metazoa > Chordata > Aves > Pterocliformes > Pteroclidae > Pterocles > Pterocles gutturalis. The sequence goes on from NW_010140906.1 coordinate 7,868, forward strand.
ATATCTGCTCAGAAACAAGGAAGATATTATTCTGAAAAATTAAAAGACGTGTTCAGATAAAATTAATATGAAATAATAAATGTGAAACAAAATATATTTTGACATTACCGAAATTAAATGTTTTTATGCTAGTAATATGAATGAGAAAGTCAAAAGGCTTCCCTTTGTCACTGATTTTTGTGATCCTTATGACACATTCCTGTAAAAAACTCTTGCTTACACGAAAACAGCATTTTCTGCAGGAAACTTTTTATTTTTTTGCCTCCTCTGGCTTAAAAAAAAAAAAAAAAAATCTGGAAATAATTGTGAAAGCTACTCTTTTTATCTACTTAACTCCTGGAAAAAATACTGCCTATATATGTTAAGTTCTAAACTGAGTCCACCTTGAGAATGTTAAGGAAGATTCTTCACAAAAGTAACAAGCAAGAATATGCAAGCGGATGACAATGGAAGACAAAAAAGTGGATCTGAATTCCAGTATATTAGAGAGGTTAATTTCTCAATATCATTCTCAGCCTTTTGACATATTTGTTCTATTTGGCAATAAGATGTCAAAGGAGGGATTTTCATCCAAGTGATATTCTTTACCATTATCAATAGATCCAAATTTATATATTGAAGAACTGAATATCTCTCCACAGTCTATGCTACTCAGAACATTCGTTCATTTTCACATTGTGGTTATGATAGTAGAATAAAGACTAAAATAAAAGTAATAATTTTCATTTTTCTCCTTTATGTTATAGCAAATTATCATCGCCTGGGAGATCTTTGTTTCTAATCATTTAAAAGTACACTGTGACTTATGCTGAGTAGAACAGTCTAAAGGATAAGAGATCTGTCACCTCTGTGATTGCCTTTGTTTTGCATAATGTAATTAAAGAGATGCATGCCAAAATAAGGATGATGTGCAATGAGTCCACTAATTGTACTAGTTGCATTTATTTTCACTCTTTTACAGCACAAATTCATTTTTGGATGTAGACTCCTTACATCTTTTTTAACTGCTGTGATGACTTTCACATAGAGGAGTATAATCATGCAGAATAAACATGATCTGTGCACCAGTTTGTTTTCTTAATTTTTTTCCCCATACGGTTTCTAAAATAAGTGACATTTTTACTGTTAAGGTATACCCTCAGACTCCCAGTTTTCTGCAGCTGGTGACAGTCTGTGGGAGTGAAGTATTACCCACATTAGAGGAAGATCAGGTTAAGAATGACCTAAGATGAATCCAGGGGTGCTGAGGGGGTTGGTTGATACAGTTGAGAGCTTACTTTTTATCATTATCAAAAGTTTATGATGACTGGAAAAGGTTCTTGATGGGTAGAAAAGGCAGACATCAAGCTTATCCTGAAGAAAGTAAAGCAGTTAATGACCAGTCTATCTTCAGTTTCTAGGAAGGTTAAGATGCAAATCTTCCTCGAAGCTGTGGCCAAAGCACATGAGGGACCAGATAACTGGGAACAGCCAGCAAGACCAAGTGTAAGTCATATCTGACCAACCTGATTGCCCTCTGTGATGAGGTGGCTAACTGCCGATGACGGTAGAGCAGTGGATGGGATTTACCTTGAATGTACCAGATTTTTGACAGTTTCCCAGGATCTGTACAGCTAAATGGGAGAAACATGGTTGGATTACTGGTCTATGTCATCACAGAATCACAGAATAACTGAGTTTACAAGGCACATCTTGTAATCACCTAGTCCAACCTCCTTGCTCAAGCAGGGCCAGCTAAAGCAGGTTGCCCAGGACTGTGTCCAGTCAGTTTTTAATGTCTCCATGGATGGACACACAGAGACAACTTCTTTGGGTAAGCTGTTCTAGTGTTTAACAACTCTCACAGTAAAAAACTGTTTTATTCAGATAGAATCGTAGAATCATTTAGGTTGGGAAAGACTTTTAAGATAAGGTCCAACTGTTAACCTAACACTGCCAAGCTCATCGCTAAACTATGTCCCTAAGTGACACGTTTACGCATTTTTTTAAATACCCCCAGGGTGGTGACTCCACCACTCCCTGGGCAGCCTGTTTCAATGCTTGACAACCCATTTGGTGACAAAATTTTTGCTAATATCCAATCTAAACCTCCCCTGATGCAACTTGAGGCCATTTCCTCTTATCCCATCACTTGTTACCTGAGAGATGAGACCGACACCCACCTTGTTACAACCTCCTTTCAGGTAGCTGTAGAGAGCAGTAAGGTCTCCTCTCAGCCTCATTTTCTCCAGGCTAAAAAACCCCAGTTCCCTCAGCTGCTTCTTCTATTATATTTTAAGTAATTAGTCTAATTTTATTAATTTAGCAATTGTAACTTCTGTTATTCTTGCATTATCATAATATAGTGAGTCTGTTTCAATGGTTTAAGCCATCTGCTTGTTGAAGCTGTTATTTTCAAGCTTTGTTAATTTTTTTCTGTTTACTGTTTGTGTTATGAAACATTCTTGATGAGAAAATCATGTTCATTCATCTATTTCTTTCCCATTATTATTAGCAGTTATCATACAACTCTGATGCAATAATACTTAAAATATGCTTCAAAACATAAACTTAGCACAGAATGTTGAAGTTAGCTTCAATTCATATCTGGTCCGAAGGTTGTAAAATAAAAAAAGACAGAGATGCAGAAAGATGATGATAGGAGAGGGGTAAAATCATGAAGTGTACAATGAGACCAAAGTAACAAATACTTTATTGGTTATCCTCTCTGTTTTCTTCAGTAAGATTCTTTTTATTTTAATGTTAGAATATGCTATAATATGCATCATTGTAGGAGAACAAGAAGAAATTGGATTAAGGTTTGACCTCGAAGGTATGAAGCTCTGCCCTTGAAGTAAGCAAACACAGAAGAAGATAGACATGGCAGAAAACAGTGAGAACTAGCAAACACAGCAAGAGTGTAGAAGATAGGGCTCAGTCAAACATTAAGCTAATCGGGCCTGTGGACAATAGTAACTAACCAACAGAACCACTGCTCGCACCGTATACATGTTGCATGTGGAGCTGCCTAGGCTATAAAGGCTGGTGTAAAAAGGACAATAGGCAATAAACAATTCTGATTCACCCTCTGACAGGGTCCATGCCTTAATCCACTGCACGTCATTCCATAGATAGTATCCATAGCAGGATGGATACATACCTGCTACGCTTATCCATAACCCCTTTCTCCTGTAACCAAGTAAAATATTTTAAAGTAAGTGAAACAGAGGAACAGCTGCTTTCAAAATCAAATTTGAATTAAGGAACCAGTATGGAGATGTTTGAGATCTGGGGAGACTTTGCAAAATTGGGGAAGAAAAACAGTCTAAATCTTCCAGATCTTACAGAAAAAATGTTTTCTATTACTTCAGTGAGTTGCAGTACTGAAGTGGATGGTTTTGCTAGCTTTTCTTGAGCTTTATGAAATCAAAGAGCATTTAAGACCTGATTTTAAGTATGTTATTGGGTCATCATATGCACTTCATGTGCAGAAGAAAGTGTGAGGAGCACTATGGAACAGTGACCTGAGAAGATACCAAAACTGGAATCAGAGGGAAAACAAAAAGTAAAAAGGACAATGTGGAAAAAAAAAAGAAAAAGGTGGGGGAGAGAAAATAAGAAACTTCAACTCTGTAGCCTGAAGAGGATGCCAACGGAAAGGTACACTGAACATGATGTGATCAGATCAAGGGTTGAGACAACACCTGGAGTACTCAGCAACTCCATTTTGTTTGAGCTGGTGAGGATTGGGAAGATTAGTGTGAATGATATTTTGCTAAGTAAGAGAGAATGTGAATGAGACTTTTGCTGTCAAGTCAAAGAGAAAAAATCTGATCTTAAAAGCATTATGAAATGAAAAGCAAAGACTAGTGGTTTAGGTATGCACCATGTACAAGAGCTGAAAATATTTTCTGAGATGGCAGGTCAGTGTTTCCAGAATGTTACAGTTCAATACTATTGGAAAAGTAAGGCTCTAGACTATATTTATCTTTAATATGCCAGAGACACTTCTTAGTTTGTCATAACAAACACTGAAAGCCTGTGTAACATAGACGTCTATATCTGAATGAGCCAACCTAGTTAATATAGTCAATGGAATTTGGGGATGGTACATCTGCATCATGGTTTAACCCCAGTCGACTGCAAGAACCATACAGCTGCTCGCCCTCCCGATGGGCTGTGGTACTTAGTTGTTGACTGGGGTTAAACCACAGCAACCTCTTACTGAAGCATACATGTAAAATAGATTTGATGAATTATAAAACACAATCCCTCTATTTTCTCCACCAACTACAAAGAGAACAAAGAGTAGCCATTTGGAATGACTAAGGGACTCATAGATTCAGAGTAGATTTTGAAATTAATCATGCATCTCACTAAATGTTGAAATGAATATATGTTGTGGTGTTTTGCTGCTAGCTAGGGTCAAAACCACCAATTCTGTGATACCCTAACTTCTTCCTGTCACAAGAGTATTTCTTTTTATTATTCCTGTAATGTTTTAATAACACTGCATGGATTTAAGAAACAGATAGCTTAGTATTTAATATGCTTAACTTTCCAAGCTTTGGTTATATGCTACACTTGTCACTACATTCTTCAGTTTAGCATAGCTACAAAAAGGAAGGAATATATCAGAAAAATATTTTTGGCAGCAGATTTTGAAAAACACATTCTCTTGCAATGCAATCTTATGACACAACTGAGAATCCCTCTGCTTAGCTGTGATCAAATCACTGCTCCTAGAAAAAGAAGCATAACATTAGAAAAGCATCGCATTTCAGTGAGCATTTGAAGAGAATGACACATGAAATATTTTTGCATCACCTAGAGAATAAATACTCTTGAATGGAGGGGTATGTTTAAGAGCTGATTTTAAAGCACTAACAAAGCATCTTGTCTAAGGTATGGTCTAAAGTATGGTCATCCATCTTCTCTTCACTGACTTTACAGAAACCTACACAGTTAGACAGTGGTAAGTAGATAGATATAAGAGGTGGGTAAGAGCATAAGTACTAAAACTAGTCGAGATGAATCTGTCTTGAAACGGTAGGATTAAGTGGCTAGGATTAACATAGTAAATAATCCCAAATAACTACAACTTCTTATGCTTTCACAAGCTGGTTAGAATTAAAAATGCAAGTTACCCCAAATATTCAGCAGTTACAAGTGGATTCCATCCAGACTGCTGTCTGTAGGAAGACACACACAGTCTGCTGAAATCAGGGGTTTGTTTGTATCCAGTGGGAGGTTTGATTAGGAATCATCACAGGTTAATATTGGTAAGAGAATCACTCTGAAATGTTCAGTAAATTAAAATTTTGTATTTCCTTTTTCAAATGCAGGCAACAGTTTTAATCTATACCTATTTGTGGAACAGATACAAAATAAACCAAAAGATCATGTTAACTTGCTAACACATGTCTTTGCAAATACTGAGAGGACATATTTTTGTCTGAAATTCACTTGAATAACTAATAAATACTAACATCTTGCTATATGTTCCTTATAGTCAAAGAAAGGATAAGCATGTCATTTACTGGGCCAGTGAAACCCAGCTGTCTTGATCAAGTTCACTCATTTTGTGACACTCACTAGCTCAATGGAATGGGGAAGTAACCTGAGCCCTTCTTAGAAAAAGATCTATTAATGAGAGCAACTTTTTTCATTCGTTCCAGAAAACCAGGCTCATTGCAGTCTTCAATGAGCTCTTTATCCAAATGTTATTCTATATTCACTGGAATGAGGCTGCCTTGAGTGACAAAGATGTGAGAAAACTTACGTCAAGTGCCTTGCTGCTTTCACTACGTACGATGAATGTTCAAGACATTGTTGAGACCCACAGCTGGATTCTATCCAGATTGTGAGAATTTTCTCCACATCTCAAATCTCCAACAAACGATGTGTTCTAAAGCTTAGATATATATATACTGAAAAAATTAATGGAAAAGATATTGTATGGCAACTCATCGTTATGTGTAAAATATGTCTGCATTCTCTACAGAGTTACTGAATATCAGTCTTTTTTCTGGTGCCAGCACTGCAAACAAGGAACGGACCTATTAAATTAATCAGAGTCAAACACGGGAAGAGTAATGGGACAAGAGAGTCATGTCCTTTATCAGTTTATACCTCCTTCACAATAGAAAGAGTATTTTCAGTTCTAATCTCATTTTATTAATGCTCCTGGATTTTGAATGCTGTAGACTGAGTTGGATAGAATTTATTAATAATTAGTGATCTTCCAATGGGACACACCTCTTGTATTGTATACATAAAAAACCTACTGTTTTGAGCCCTGATTATGTTTCATTCCCCTCCTCTCAACTTAATGTTATTTATTGGCATCACTTGTAATGGCACTATTGTTCTCAAAATATCATGTCCTTTTCCATCCTGTGTGTTATTTTCCTATTTATGATGAGGTTTTCTTTTAGCAAATCTTTCCTACTACATTGTTAGAGTTCTGTAAAGGCCAAATTCTGTCCCTTCTGTTGAGCACTTTCACTTGTAGCTGAGGTTAACAAGAGCATTCAACAACTTCAGCAAAAGCTCTGTGCCTTGCAGGATTGGTCCTTTTGTTGTTTCCTTTCATTTTCCCCCTGCCATTTCTTTCCTACTATAGAGCAAAGAAGGGTCAACTCCTCCTCCAGCTCCTTTTTACTACTCTCTCATTTGCAGAGAATTCAAAGTTCTGCAAAAGACGGAAAAATGTCTGTACGATTCAGGAGTAATGCTCTTCTGTTGCAGATGACCCACTCCTTCCCTGCCTATAGGTTCTAGTGTAAGGGGTTATCTGATCACCGCATATAACCATTTTGCAATGTCCTATAGATGAATGCAGAGCAGTTAAAGGTATTGTGAACTTAAGCAGAAGATGATGCTAGTCTGATTTGTGATGAGAGCTGGGGAAGGGCAATTTATTTTTGAAAGACTCTGTAACAAAACTTTGTTCCTGTCCTTCTCTGATCACAGGCGTGTACTTGCATACCAGCTCATTTCTGAGAAATGGACCAAACTGCTTTTTCCAAGAACTTTTGTAAAATTCACATTTCAGCAAACCATTTTGATTTTACATATAAGTTTGATGTTATTTATTGTCAAAGTAGATAGGCTTATATAACAGGATCTCTGAAGGGAAAAAAATCCACCTGCAAAACCCCAGAATATTCTGAAATGCGATTAAGGACTAATAATTTGTAACACCATGGGTAAGATTGGATTTCATGTCTTTTGTATTTTGTATTCAGTAGATCTCATCTTTTATTTCAGAAATCATGATCATGCCTGAGGTTTTCTTCATTTCTCTGTTGGAAAATTCGTCTTAGGTTTACAAAGAATGTGTGCATCACAGAGGCAATAAAAATTTCAATTATTTTGTTGTGTACTCAAAAGAGTGAATATTTTATGTTTTCACTGGATTTCCAAAATGTTCTCAGCAGCTTTATATTAAATGCTTGGTGTTGTACATTGTTATGGAAACTTTTCATATGGAGGACAACTAAAGGGAAGATTCTGAGTGTTTTAGTAATCCTGGTTCTGCAAGGTAGATTTTAAGAAATGTGGTTTCCCAGTACTAGGAAACATGTATACAATTTTGTAACTGGATCGGCTGTGTACTAATCAGCACCCTTTCAAATAGGGCATGCCAGGCTTATGCCATATATCCATAAACTTCACCATATCATTGTATGCATTGTGCTGTTAAACTAATGGATCAATTTTTAAGTAGAAGAGTGTCAGTGTCAATGCCTCAGTATGTGTTTAAATTGCTCACTAGTATCTAACAAAGGTAAAAAATAATCCAAGGTTATTTGGTACTTCTACAATCTTTTTACTAGACTTTCAGATGCTTGTATTTGCTTTTATTGGAGAAGTACTTCTTTATGTGCAGTAGCTCAAGGTAAATGAGTGGATTGTCAGTGTCAACTGTTTTTCTTTGCTGTCTTAACCATGTTCATGTAGCTAGGCAGCTGAGAGACACAGAAAATTTATTTTAAAACCTACAGTGATTGCACAGTTAGATACTTGCACAATGTTCTGCTGCTCTGCATATTTATCTTTGACCTTTGGCAGTTACCAAGTACATAATTCTCCATCTTACTTAAAATGAAACACCCAAGAGATGGAAAGAGGGCTCCAATAAGCGTAAGTTACATGCATGACCTAACTAGAGAGCCAGTGAGGGATGTAATGGCCTTTCTTTGTGGAAACGTCCTCATTTCTGATTTGTTTCAGTTAATATTAATCGAAAATTGTAAAGGTGAAGTCTTGCCGCTTATGGTCAAAGCATAGTACAAGGCCATAAATATACTGGTGAATTAAATCTTTCAGAAAGTCCTCCTCAGCTTTTCATTATAGTCTTTTAAAGAATGTGCCTATCCATATTTATTTTAAAATTTCTGTAGGATGGTCCAAGTGCAGAATGATAATCATATTTCTGTTAAATAAACGCAGCAATGAAAGAACTCGCAGGCTATTGAAATGAAGTTCATCCTTTGCCTTCTGTGGTCCCTTTTTATCCAGTTCCCCTGCCTCACACACAGAGAAGCGTTTGGCAGTGTATTTTTAAGTCTTAACATGTGAATTTTCTCAGGGCAGAGGAAACGGAGTGTCATTCTTGAGATATCAAAAAATAGGGTGACAGTTTCTCTTGGGCAGTCAGGCCTCAGCTCTTCATCAGCACCTTAAAAATCAATTGGCAATTGATGCATATTATAAATCGTAGGTGCAATATGCTATCTCGAAGAAATACTGTCTAAATAATTAAGCAATGGCATTCCTTCCCTGCTCCAGTTTTCTGCAGTGTTAAGATATGCACAGTGCACTTCCGTAACGAAGTCAAATGCCCAGGTGAAGTGAAATGTTTATGGAAAATAAAGGCAAACAGAGAATAAATAATATTTGACAGTCATTGCTTTTCAGTATGTGAAAATAGCTACAGAAATAATAAAACAAGTTGCAGGCACACTTCACAAAAGAAAATGTAGAATGATGTCCCTAGCAAGAGATGGTATAACACAGTTTTTTTGATTTGGTTTGGTTTTTGTTTTGAATGGCAAAGCAATTACATGTGTCCTTAACTTTAAGTGTTAGTTTGCCATTCTTCGTCAAATGCTTAACTCCATGTTTAAAGTCAAATATATGTGTAGGTCCCTCAGATTCAAAACCACATTAGTATCATACAATTACACAATAGGGAGAAGCTTTTAATTTTTAGTGAGCAAACAGATGTCAGGAAGCCTGAAAGCACTTTTACTGGTTTTTAAATGAATCAATTTCTATATGTACAGCATTAATGAAGGTCTCTGTGTTAACTATAGGGAAAAAAAAAACAAAACCAAATAACTTACTCCTCACCACAAGTACCACAGAATCACAGAGTGGTTGAGGTTGGAAGGGACCTCTGGAGATCATCTGGTCCAACTCCCTCCTAAAGGAGGGACAGCTAGAGACAGTTACCCAGGCCCATGGCCAGACAACTTTTTATTTTCTCCGAGGGTGGAGGCTCTGCAACCTCCCTGGGAAATCTGTGCCAGTGCTCAGTCACCCTAACAGGGAAAAAGTGTCTCCTGATATTCAGAGGGAACTTCTGTGTTCAATTTATGCCCATTGCCTCTGGTCCTGTCACTGTGCACCAATGGAAACAACCTGGTTCCATCTTGTTTGCACTTTCTTCTCAGTTATTTATAGACATTGATGAGATCCTCCTGAACCTTCTCTTCTCCAGGCTGAACAGTCCCATCTCCATTAGCCATTCCTCACAGGAGAGATGCTCCAGTCCCTTCATCATCTTCCTGGCCCTTCATTGGACTCTCTCCAGCACTGAGTAAAGTGGAAGGATCACCTCGCTCAACCTGCTGGCAATACTTTGTCTAATGCAGCCCAGGATACCACTCACCTTCTTTGCAATAAGGGCACATTGCTGGCTTATGTTCAGCTTGGCATCCACCAAGACCTCCAGGTTCTTTTCTGCCAAGCTGCTTTCCAGCTGCGTTTTGTGTTCCTCCCACCCCCATCATCTTTCTAAAGAGGTGATGGTGTTCCTGACTTGATAATTTCCTACACTTTCCTGAGCAAATTTGAACCAAGCCTCTCAAGCTGAATGATGGTGAGGATACCAGAACAAGCCTTACACTTTATACTAAAACGTTGCATGATGAAAGTGGTGATGTTTTACTACATCTGTCCAATTCTATCAAATGCCTATTTGTTGCTTTAGATTGCAAACATCTGGGGACATGAACATCTTTATATATGATTTCAAAATCTTACAATAATATTAGATCTGAAATGGGACTTTTGAGAACCACAGTAATAATAATAATGATAAACCGAATAATTCTCATGTCCATTAAATTAAAGGGCAAGTATGATGCTACAGAGAATTAAATTTTCTACTAAAAATATGCAATTATATTGAAAAGACACAAAAAGTAATGATGTCTGATTTCTGTGATCTGACTGTAATGGATTAAATCTTCAAAACATGAAAGAGAAGTGACTGGAGTTCAGCAAAACTTTTGATAACATTCTGGGAAAATAAATGCTTTCCATTTTTTAAGAACATCCTATGGATTGCTGCTTTCTACACTTAAAAAAAAAAAAAAGAAAAAATACTGTTACTCCTCTTTTGTCAGTTTGGTATCCCAACACATTGCTTTTAACATTTTATTGGTTGAGATATTCAGTGGTAAGTTAGCCAAATTGACTATAGATAGTATGTTTAATACTTATGTAAGAGAAATGGGAAACATCTAAAATTATTTCAGTGTGCCTCTTACAAGAGTATTTTTAGTATATGTAAAGTATATGAAAACTAAGGAGTAAAGTACAATGCAGTACATATAATGTTAGTTATGTGCTATTTTGAAAAGTATTGGGGAAAGTAACAGTACACCGGTGTGATACATCATTTATTTTGTGTTTGAGCTTTTAAAATATGTTTGAATACTGTTTTTACAGTATCCTCTGTGTGGTGATAAAAATGGAATAATATAGTTGTTTAACCAAAAGAAAACTCAAAATGACATTGGAATTTATTTGTCTTTGTTGTTATTAATGTTAATGGCCAATTGCATTATATTGAATCACCAGAAGAGTACTTAGTGGAATAGGACACAGTTGTGCTGGGTGCTGCATAAACACGGAGAAACCTGTAATTTTCCATACTCTAATCAAAAGGCAAAAAAACGATATGTAGGTCAGCGATGTTTGTGGGAGTGGGAATTCTGATCTTCTGGCACACCAGGCACAAACGCCTGTGAATCACAAGCAATCCAGTCAGCCAAAGAGAGGCTGTAATTAAAGTAAAATGAGTTGACGTGTATGTTCAGGTAATTAATGATATTAAATCATTGCCATTCCTTGAGGAATAGGTGAACATGTAATAGGATTGAATAGACTGTGAGGACAATTGTAGTCCAGGCACCGGTTAAAGCATAAGAATTGTTTTGTGGTGTGTTCAGAGGAGGAATGCATGAGGTTGCAGCCAGGTAAGCATTTTGGGCCTAAATACAAAAAAGGGCTGGAGCATCTACTGATTAGGTGCTGGATTGACTAACTTACACATAGCAAACCCCCAGAGTAGAAGGGAGGCTCTCTGTGTAAGCGTATATCTTGAGTAGAGCTGAGGGACCAAACTGTTAACTGATGTTAGAGCATGACCACCTCCTCCAGCTGCTCCTGCCCAGGACCTCTCCTGCGTGGCTACCAGAGCCCAGACCTGGACCCGAGTCCTGGGGCCTCTGCCCAGGCTGAGCGACACAGCTGCTGCTTTCCTGGGTGCAGGTTCAACCAGCAGTGAAGCTGAGCATCTACCCTAGAGACACAGACACACACAAACACATAAGCAGGACACTGACACAGCTGGTCACACAGGCTGCCACAGACAAGGCATTGCCTTCAGCAGCACCTCCGTAGAGAAGTCGCGTAAACACAAGCACAGCCAGCCGAGTCCCCCCTCCTCTCGGGCTGGCAGAGACAGGCATTCACTAGTGCAGCATGCACATGACACTCTCCATGTTCAAAAGCACATGCATATTTGTGGATACCCCAAGTACCGTCATGGGCCCTCTGTGTGTCTGGCACCCCTGTCACACACCCAGTTCTCTTACCCACCCACGGGTCCCCCAGTCACCAGCTGGTCCAGCTCGGTGCTCGCTGCACACACTCAGCACCCACACACTCGTCCCACGGGCACCCTAAACTCGTGGGTCCTCCAGATACCAGCATGGACCCTCCACCCACCTCATACTCCTGCCCTGAACCAAGGCCCCCTTCCTGGCCAGCTGATCCAGACTGAGGTTTGCCAGCAAACACACGCACACACCCCACCCACACCTAGTCTGGGGAAGATACAGGCGCTCAGTTCCTGCAGCAGATGGCACTGGGCACATGGGCTGTGTCCCATGGTCCTGCTTCAGCCTCTGGTGTTGAGCCCCTCACCTCTCTCACACCTGTCCCCCCAGTAACTGGTTTTGGGACATGCACTGTCCCCACCCCATGGCTGGAGGTTCAAGACCCCTACTCAGTCCAGTCATTGATGCTGAGACTCCACTCGCTCCTGTAGCTGACACTGCAGGCCAGGGGCACCCACATCCCCCTTCTCACTCCAGCATCTGGTACCAATTTTCACTCGCACACATACAAGTCTCACTGGAGACCAAACCAGCACTTAGTCCTTGTAGCACGCACACACACGGGATAGAGAGTGAGGTTACACAGAGAGACAGTTATGAAAAAATTAAGAAGAAGATATAAGAAGATACGCTGTGGTATCAAGTTCAGGACTCAGCCAGACAAGTTGACTGGCCCTCTTTTACATGACTAGCCCAGTTTACACCCTTTTAGGTCTAGCCCCCTCTTTGTTCCTCCCTGCTCCCTCTTACCCCTCCACATCCCTCATGGATTTTTATAGCTCTACTGATTCCCACACCCTTCCCAGTCTGGGATGGCCCTGGTTAACAGCCATACTGGTTTCAAAGTCCAGGCTGCTCTTCCAGGAAGTGGCACTTGTAGTTTCTTGATAGCACATCAATTAGTATCAGTGACAAGGTTTGTTTCTTGTAATTATCACCATGTTTTGTCAGATCTGTGTCTTTTTATGTTTTGTTTGAGATTTTCTCTTTTTTTCCCTTTGTTTCCCAATTGACAAGATCCCCAATCAGAAAACCTTGCTGGAATAAATATTCCCTTGCTCCCACACACCCTCACCAATTAGTGTGACTGACCAGGTTAGGCTGTTGTAGCTGCCTCCTTTGTTATTAATCAGTGAGGTTTGTGTCCCTGTATGTTCTTGTTCATGACTTCCTCCTTTTCTTATTATCCCCTGTTACACTGAAAATAGTCCTTGACCTTTATAAGAGCAGACACTCTCCTTCCACATACCTTTACACAAATGTATTTTGAAAGCAGCTATTTGACTGCTGGGTCCCACTGGGACTCTGACTCAGAGATTCAGTAAAAGATCTTGAGGATTCCTTGGCCAAAACAAGAGGCCTCCAAAAACTTCTACCTTCCCCTGAAGAGACTGAAAGGACATAGGTAGTCAGTAAACACTTTAAAGTGTGCAACATTTACCAAAATTTGAGATACTTTGGAAATATCGTTAATAACTTGGAACAAAACAATACTAAGTTATAGTAACAGCCAGATGATATAACTCAGTACTCATACTAAACATCTCTAAAGTCAGCCAGAAGGTATAGTAACAGTGTATAAGACAAATTGAAGACATCACATGAAAACATTTCAGTTGATCCTTCCTCACAGAAGGATCAGATTCAGACAGTGGTAAGGGATGTTGGCTTTTTCCCTAGGGACTATGTTCAGATTTCTATCCCTTCTTTGTAATGAAGGTGCTGCAGATTGCAGCCAGGAGGAAGAAGATTGCCTCTAGCACACAGGTAGCCCAAACTATATATCAATATTAAGTACAGCAATATTAACACAAGCACAAATTAACACAGATTCCATTTCTGCCTTTGCATCTACATGCAGAATCAATATTTTCATTCTCTTGGTTCCTCACTTTGGTGTCTTACATTTCTGACAGGCACGAGGGAAAACCAGGTACAAGTGGAATAAAAATTGTATTATAATTTACATTTTCCCAACCACTTCACCAGTTTGAAGCACAGTATTAAAACTGTCACAATATGGTACTATTGTGCAAGGTACTGTTGATAACATTGTTAATTACTTTGGCTTAAAGTAGGTCCTGCAAGAGGCAATAAGTGTCATCCATAACTTGTCATTATATGATGCTAAAAGAGATTATTGTTTCTATTAAGAAATATGAATATGGATGAACTCCATTGTAGTAATGTATTTCTTACTGAGAAGAGCTGTTATGTTATCACTACTGAATTCTCATCCAGGTGCAGGTAAATTTAAAACCATTAGAGTATGCCTTAAGTCATCTTTTAGTCTGCACTTGTCTTCGTAACAGTACAGATTGCTGCTTCAGATGAACCAAATATGTCAGTCTTTAGCTTCAAATGTTTTTACACATATTTGTAGTTTTTGAAGAACATTATTTGTGACTACAGACCCAAATATTGATACTGTAGAGTTCTTTCACTCCAAAATACAAAACAGATTGCTAAGAAAGTTCTATAGTTATTTTCCAAGTACTGTCCTCACAATTTACACCAAAATAGAGAAAATTAGAGAAATTAGTGAATTTGGAGAATGTTGGTCCAAGAGTTGAACTGAAGAAGTAAAATAAACTTTCCTACAGTTATGGAAACTCAGGAGAAAAGGACAGAGACAAGAGATACCATCCATACACTTTCAACAGGAGACAGCCCCTTCTCTCAATCCCAGCTTGAGTGCAGAAGGCACAATAGTCAGAAATGTTTACTCATACAACTTAATTTACTTCTAATTTCAGTGCTGGTATTCCTCTATACAGGGGGCTTCGGGCTACTGTATCTGTCTTGCCAGGAAACCCACTGCTAACAGGATTATTTCACCAGCCCACTGATAATACGTGGTTCAGTTTTCTCCTCATGTCTCTCAAGCTGACTTTTTGGACTTTGTCATTATACCTCAAAACCTCTGCTTGCCTGTCCTGACCCTTTCACCTCTCCCATTACTCTATTTACAGTATAAATTGAGGATATTGCCCTTCTTCACCTCCCATTGTGCCCCATCATATTTCTACTTGGTCACACTGAAGTATTTCACCCAGAGGCAGTTTTAGCAGACTTACACCTTGCTGCCTTTCAGTTCACAAAAAAAAAAAAAAAAAAAAAGGACACTGACCCATAGTGGTATGGAGTTTCCTGTTTTTTCTTAGTGAACAGATGATACCGGAGCATTCAACAGACCCTTTCATCTTTCTTTTCACAGTAAGTGTAAAGCTCTAGTTTCTTGTGGAGAATTACATATAATTAAGCAAACACTCAGCTCAAATTCAGAGGTCTAAAATATCTAGGTCTGATTCTCATGCAAGGAGCTTGTCTAGTCTGAATTAAAAGTGTGTGCTATGTGAATGACTCCCAACAGGTGGAAATAACTGCAAGTGAACATATGGGATGAGGTGAATCCAGTAAAAATAAACACACTTCTGGAGCATTATTGACTTGTATCAGCATCAGATGACATGAATATATGGGGGTTCAAGACAGACAGGGAAAATATGCCAGATCTCATTGGTAGCTTGTAATTTCCAGAATAAGAAGCTTAGGTTTCAGATTTAAATAAATAATTCATAGCAAAGTTGTCAGAAGTTAAATTTGATGACAGATCCACCATGTAACTTTGGGACTTTAGTGTCTGCTGATCACATTCCACTCATTTAGTCATCAGAGCAGCATAATTTGTAGACTATGTTTGGCTATTAAACACCCCTCTCCCCCAACAGGGCTGCAGTAAATAAAATATTGAATTATATGGATATATAGTAGACACTGTAGCTGAAGCATATACAATCCTACCTCCAGGGTTTTATTGCATGTAAAAGGATCTCCTTTTATGTAACAAAGTCTACAAATCCAGTCCATGACTATATGCATTATGTAATACATGGAAAACTTCGGTATGCCAGTTGGTACTGCTAACATAAAATAAGTTTTATACAAAAGACAGATAGGGATTTAAGAAATGAACACAGCTAAAAATGAAGAGTTTTATTTCTCATAATTGCTCAGAAATGCAAAAATTATGTCCGCCAAAAACCGAAAAAAAAGCCCTTTCCTGAATATTGTATACATCCTAACCATCTAGGCTCTTTTGAAGAGATAATCACTGTGCTATATCAGTTCTGTTTAGCATAGCATTTTGTATGGACGCTGTACTCCTTCAGCCTTTGTTTTAGTGGCCCATTGTTCTCCTGCTCTCATAACTAAATAATAGTGTCCATTCTTGGGGTAATGTCTCTTTGTCTCAAGTTGCATTTAACTCTCTGATAACAGGGTTCTCTTTCTCTATATTTGTATATGTGCAACATCACAGAAAGAGCAACTCCCATCAGCTCTGCAAAACTGGTGAACAGTGCTTCTTACCCTTGGGCACCGGATCTCGACATGTTATTTCCTAGCTGTTCGTGGATCTTCCTCACAGAGCACTGTTTCAGGAGCCACAGTACACAGTTCCCAGTCATGTTGGTGATTAAACCCTCTGCCAAGAACAAGAATAAATAAAACTCTGGGGACACAGTGAAAACCTAAACTTATTATGAAAGAGTGGTTCTGATTCTATAGGATGGGAGATTCTGGCTTATGTTTCCTCCTTCTGGACCTCCCTCTTTTATATTATAACTGGATAAATTAATTTCTTTCTGCAAAAGACCGCTGAGTACTCATACAAAAATCCATTCCACAGGGAGATTGGTGCTAGTTACAGATCTGTCAGGCATGATGGGTATTGATGCCTCTCTTCACAGTTAGGAACTGCAGTTTTGTATTGCAGCTGTTTGTCAAGACACTAGATGACTAGTACAAAATGAAGGATCTCCCATGGGAATCTGAGATGTCTGAGATGTGTTAGGGCAGAATTTGCTTACAGACCAAATCTGGGTTACAGTTTGCCCACATTGTTTGAGAGTCTGGTTAAATGCCTGAGTGTTTCTGAATACATGAAATAAGAGTCAGTGCAGTCTGCACAAACCTCCTAACTTTTCATTCCGAAATTACTCTGGGCCAAACATTTTTGTGAGACTGGTTTCTGGGATTATTTTAAGAGGAAGAGTAGTACATGAGATGTGTAGTAGTAAAGCGAAATAAAGGGCAAAATATGTTACTCCAGCTACACAGCTACTTTAATGGTTTTTTTAGGCCAGCTGTCTCTCTTGTGGCTATGTAGCTTGGCTTAGCCAGGAGTTGCACTAAATGTAAGAGATGTCACTGAAGTAACACACCACAGTAGTGTCACTTGTGCCCAAGAAACAATCCTGTAAGACATTAAATAAGTGCCTGCCATTTTAAAAGAAATAGCAACTGGAAATAAAAATAAAATTAATACCATAAAGATCAAATTGAAGAACATTTTGAAGTGCTGTTTTGTACAGAAGAAAACACAGAGAAAGCCATGGGTCAAAATCAATCAGTTTTAAAAAGATTACTACTGGCGTGTTTGAGGGATTACATAACCACAAGTCATTAAATTCAGAAGATTATTGTGATGTATTTTTGGTGGCTACATGCCACAAATTCTGATCCATTTCAAAGCTGAAATACAAGGGAAACATCATGTTTTATCACTTCCAGTGATACATACCTTTAAACCATCAATTTGATCATTACAGAGGCTACTGAGAGTTGGTTGCAGAAGACAAATATAGGTCACTGCAATCTGCTATGCAGGCAAATGCCAGGGTGTATTTCTGCTCTTCTTGTGCTGCTTGTTTGAGAAAGTCGTACCTCTGATGTAAGGCAAAATTTGCTAACACTACGGAATTTGTGGAAGTGCTGTTTTGGCTTAAACCAATAGTTCAGTCAGTCCAGTTTGCTTTTCTTAAAATAAGTAACAGCCAATGCTTTTGAGAGAGGTCCAAAAAATTCTGAAATGCACAACTGTCCAGAGGGAAAATATGTTCCTGATCTCAGGCAGTTTAGAATTTTACTTATGCCCTAAAGCATACACATCTGCATGCTGTATATTTTAAACCTGTTTTATGCAGCAGTGGGTAATTTTAACATACTTATACTTTTTAATGCATTTTTGAATAAAAAAAAAATCTTTGCATCCTCATATGTTGTGCCTGTGAACTGGTCAAGATTCATACAGGACAAGTCCCATCTACCATTATAGACTCTATTCATACCTTAAGAGTACCTTAAAACCTTGGGCACAGAAAAAATATATGTAGCTTCGTGTAATTTCAGCATTCCAGGCAGGCTATAATATGAGGATGTGTAACACTGTACTTTTATAACACTGACATCTTCTGTGATACTGATTTAGGTTTCTGTTTCAAATATCACAGTGTGATCTGACAGAGAGATTGGACCAGGCACCATCTAGATCATACAGCTGCCAAAATACTCTTCAGTTGTGTGAAAGAAGCCATTCTTCAGCCAAGTGAATATCCACCTATCATACCAAACACATTGAGTGAGATAGTCCAAGTCCAGCTTGAACAAAATTATGTTTCTTTTTTATGTTGGAGACAATATTTTGTCTTATTTTAAGAGTTTGTTTATTATTTACTTCACCAAAAATTACATAGTTTAAACTTCTCACTATGGCTCTAAAGCAGCTAAAGAGCCTGTCTAAAGGCCATAGGAAAGGGTACCCTATGACTACCAGGTTTAGGACAAGCTTTGTACAGCTGCATGGAAGTAGGGAGGAGAACATAGGAAACACAAGAAGCTTTCCTTCCACACATCCTCACATTGCACTCAAGTCAAGTCCCTAGACTCTACAGAGACTTTACATGCTGCAGAAAAATGCACATGCCCAGACTACTCGTAAGGAAGGAGGCAGAGTGATAACATAGTCTTTGTCCATATTCAACACAGGCAGGGCTCCATACTGAGAGAGAAGCCTTGAAGACGCTGTGTCCTTGCCCTGTCCCTCTCTGTGCTTCCTCAGCTGACACAGAGCTATCTAGTGCAGGGAAAGTCCATGTGAGGTGAAAAGAGTCTAGTCCTGCAGTAATTTAAGGAAATAGATACTATGTTTTGCTGTGTTTTCAAATGTCTCTTTCACAGAGATGTTTGTGTAAGAAAAGGCTTTGTGTAAGAAAACCACCATCAGTATAACTTTGCTATTACCCAAGCCAGGAAAACTAAAAGTTTTTAGTCTCTGTGTTTACCTGTTCAACAGAGAGTGCTTCAGGATGGCTGACGTTGAAGACTAAAGACACATCCAAATTTCTAAAGTGCATTTCTAAGATATCAGGGTCATAAAATAAGAAGTAGAATAAATAGAAGACAGAGGACAGGTTGAAACATGAGAGTCTTAAAATCTCACTGAAGATACTGGAGGGACCTTTTTGCACAACATGTATAAATTCAGCTACCCTGTATATCTGTAAGCCAGAGACTTCAACAATATAAAAATCTGTGAAAGAGAGTGGAAATATTTGAAAAATATCGATAGAATATACAGTACTAGTACCTTCTACTGAACTGACATATAGAGTGTCTGATATTGTACATGGCTGCATAGGAACAGTTTGCACTAAGAGTATTTGAAGGACCTTTTTCTCACCAACAAGGAAGGTCTGGTGTGGAAGGTGAAGCTCAAGGGCAGCCGTGGTTGCAGTGACCATGAAATGGTGGAGGTTCAAGATCCTCAGGGCAGTGAGGAGGGTGCACAGCAAACTCACTACCCTGGACTTCAGGAGAGCAGACTTTGGCCTCTTCAGGGATCTGCTTGGTAGAGTACCGTGGCATAAAGCCCTGGAGGGAAGAGGAGCCCAAGAAAGCTGGTTAATATTCAACAATCACCTCCTCCGGGCTCAGCAGCAATGTGTCCCAACAAAGAGCAAGTTAGGCAAAAAAAACCAGGAGGCCAGCTTGGATGAACAAGGACCTTGTGAGAGCTGCTGGTTCCTGGTGGGTCTCTTCTCTCCCCTGGGGTTTCCCTGCCTCAGGAAACCCCCCTGTACACCACGGTCCCAGGCTCCTCTGTTGCACGTGCCTACACCAGAGCTGATCTCCTGTGCAACAAAATATGTTGGTGAACAAAGTTACTCAAAAAATACCGTCCAAACTGGAAATAATCTTGATTCAAAGTTTCAGAGCATTTCAAATTCTTTTGCTCAAAGGGAAAAAAAGGTCATTCGTTAGTCTAAAGACCTGGTGATGGCAATTATAGGAAAATTAATATATGCTTCTTCCTCTCCTCAGAAAATAATAGCTTCTTTCAAAAGCATTAGAGTAAAAGAGAAAATAGTTAGGTAATTCTGTACACAGTGTTCCCACTAAGTACTGTATTATAAAGGAGCAACTGAGATGAACTCCTGGATAAATTCAAGTAGATAAAGAGATCTTTCAGACACTAACTGGATGACCCTTGTTGAACTCTGTTCAATAAATCCTGCTAAAAGGTCTTTTCATTTTCTCTGCAATACCAAAAAAAATATTACATCTTCCTCCTAAATAAAACCTACCACTTAAAGAACCTGTATGACTTTTGGAAAGCATAGTTGGAAACAAATTCCCCTTACCCTTGACACTTTGTTTCACCTATACTTAAATATGGTAATATCCCACCTACATGAGCATCCTACTTATATGGAGGGCTTTTCTTTTGAATTCCATATATATATATATGTATGTTTGTTTATGTAAGAAACCACTTGTTAACAGTCTTTTATCTTCTTTTTTTTTTTTTTATCAAATAGACTTGACCTGTGATGTGTGGGTCATTTAAGGAAATAATTATCAATTTGCAGCTAATTAATGAAAGGAACAGAGGCTCTATGTTTCCAAGACATTGTAATGACCTTATGAAAACAAACACTCTGTATTATCCTTATAGGACAGGTGCATTGTCACACATTGTCACATAAGAGTGTTTTGAGTCAATCATGAATCTCGGACATCTCACTGAAAGCCAATGTGTAAAGAATAAAACAGTGGTAAAAAAAGATATGATAACAAAATGAAAGTAACATGGCAGTATATGCATGTCTTACAGCACAGGCTTCTATAACTGAGAAAGCCATTTCATGGTTCCTTTGTATCAATGCAGAGATGGTCAGTACAGTTATTGAGCCCAAGACATGACTTACTTCAACTCAAAGTGGAAACCCACAAGGCTCTTTCTTGTCCTTTTAGCAAATGAACAATTTATAGATGAAGTATTCCTAGACTGGTAGATGGTCTTACATTGCAAGGCAATTGTAAAAACAACAGCAACAACAAAACCTCCCAAAACCAAAACAAAACCCAAATAAGTTGCCTAGATATCATTATATTACATGATTTACAAATCCATATATTCTCACTTCTAATCTTTGAAAGGAATATCTTTTGAAAGTTAGGCATAACTGGACTATTTTAAGACCTTGTGTCCTTGTTTGATTTCTCCCAGTATGTTGTAAAATCTGCACTATATGACAAGAAGTAAAAAAGGGAAAAATGCAAAGCCATAAGGTAAGGGCATACAGCTGATATTATATGCTAGAATTATTACAATTTCTGCACCTTTTCAATCAAGCAAGGAATACAGGGATTAACTTTTACAGGTTGTTAACATCTAATTAGGGAAAATACAGTTCTGTATTTGAATTTAGCAGTATGTTTTTTATAGCTTCTTCACTATGTAAAATTTGTTGGTATATAAAAGCTTTAATTTTAGTCTAATAATTAGTTGCCAGATATTTTCAAAGCTAAATAAGTTCTTATCTTAATGTGGAACATTACAAAGAAATAAAGCACAATGCAGACACAGTACTCAAATGTACACATACATTTTCTTTCTATTCTAGGTTAATGTATACACTGTTTTAACATATGTCTCTGGATGAAACACAAATCAAAGTCTGCAGCCTTCATGATTTTGTTGATAGTTAGCCAAATGAATCTGCACACGGTAGAATATGCATATTTTTCTGTGTAGACCTGCACATGAATTAGTTCAATTTCTATTAAAGTATTGCTTCATCAATCAGTAACGCCCCAGAGGCCAGTTATAACTGTTATAGAAATTCATCTTTAGAGCAGAGTAATGTTTCATCATCATATTTGTGTCATGATTACTCTGACAGGTTAATTTCAAAGATAAGTTATTGAGCATTCAGGCATATTTGTCAAACAGACAAATGAAAACATTGTGTATATTCATTTTCTGAAACAAGAAGACATAACTATTGAAGAGCTGGCAAGGACTGTAGTTGAAAACATTTGCTGCATTCTGTGTCAGGAATTTTTTAACATTCAACCATGGAGAGAAATGAAAAGCAAAAGTGAACCTTCACTGAAACCAGTAGCCAAAGTTCTGTGGAATTCCCAATGCCTAGATTATATTTGTGCAGTTCTAGCTCTTTGAGTTATAGAAAAATCGTCAGAACGACTTTTGAGGCATTCAGAAATAGATTTTTCATTCACACTTGTCACAGAGATAGATAGAATAGTCTTCAAATTCTTTAGGATTCTGTAGGAATTCTGTAGGATTTCTACACAAAATCTTTCAAATATAACATCCAACATGGCATTCCACTGTGTTCTCTGCAGGCACAGTTAAATGCAGTGATTCTGAGAACTAGACATCAGGATGGGATGAAGTACCTACCCTATTTGTCTACACACACTAAGTTCATCTTTTCAGAAGGCCTGAGTGCCAATGCTAGTCTCATACATGTGAGTTCTTTTGTTCTCTAACTTGAAACTTTAAATACATCTCTGTTGCTCATTAGAGATGTTTATTTTTCACAAGAGCATTTCTGAATGAGGCAAACCACAAAAACAAAAATATTAATAATTTTCCAAAAATTCAGAAAATACCTTCTGAATGCCTCAGCTCAAACCCCCTTATCAAAGCATATCATCCATGAAGTGACAAAAAGTTATTCCATCAAAATCAGCTCTCATCCCAGATATATCATAATAGAAACATCTAAAACCTTGAATAAGTTTTGAAAAATATAAGCAATATTTATACGCACTAATGGTTATGGTTTACTGCATGCGAAAAAGATTGACAATCACAGAAAATAAGTAACTCTTACCCATAAATGTACATAAGTACATATATATATATGTGTGTGTGTGTGTGTGTTTAACAGGACTATCTAGCCTGTAACTCATTACACTTGGGACTTGAGAAGCTTTAGCACTGAATTAAGTTTTAATTTATGGTGTATAATGTATCTGTGAAACTTCGTTTAAGATAGCTACCCATAGGCAAAAATATCAAGACAAACAAAAGACCAAAAAGGGCACAAAGAAGGATATTATCAGTAAGGGTGCTTTGTATAGTGTTGCAAGTTTTCTTGTTATTGAAAAGTTTTAAAAATAGACAGGTTCTGTAATCTTAAGAAAAAAATGTTTGGAATCACTAGGTACAGCTTTCAAAAACAGGATTTCTACATGCATGCACCAATATTCACTACTTTGCAGCTTCCCAGTCAATTTGATTGCCTTTGTGATTTACAACATATCCATATGTCTTGATATCTGAATTAAAATGAATGTGTCTGGAAGGGATGTTTCTAAAGCTGGTCCACTCTGCAATTTTCTGAGACAGCTGTGAAACTTTGT
Organism: Pterocles gutturalis; assembly: GCF_000699245.1. Lineage (NCBI taxonomy): Eukaryota > Metazoa > Chordata > Aves > Pterocliformes > Pteroclidae > Pterocles > Pterocles gutturalis. Next base: position 31,507 of record NW_010140906.1, read on the forward strand.
CTGTCTAGAAGCTTGAGGTTGTACATGACAATAAAGGTGACAGAAAAAAGCTGTGGATGGAAAATAAAATTAGAAGATTAAATGCAGATTACATCTATCCCCCGAAAGTCCCAGCTTTAGTTTTCATTCCATCATCCTGGGTTCCTGATTCCACTGACTGTAATGAAACATATTCTCTTAGCTGGTTTCTCTGGAGCAATTAATACTGTCTTAAAAAAATACAAACACACATTCATTACACAAACCTGGAAACTTTTTTTTTTTTTTTTTTTTTTCTGAGAGTGTGTCAACAAACATCTCTTTTGATGGGATTTTAGAAAATGCTTGTGCATGATGGGATGTACCAAATGGAAGATTGTTCCTTGGTTGGATAGTCAGGGCAACTTGGCGAAAGAAAACAGAGGGAAGCTTAGCAGAGCTGGATAAGCTCCAGTAAACATATTTGATGTGGAGGACTCTTTCCTTTGTTCTTTCAAACCTTTTAGGTTCTGTTTATCTTTATACTGCTGCATTTCCAATTGCTTTTCCCACTTATAATAATTAAATATAAGGACTCTGCCATTTTGATTTAATGCTTGATTTGAGTCACTTGCTTTAGACTAGTTCCAGCAAGACAGTGCATTCACAGTGCCAGGGCAGCAAGATCTGTTGGTTTCTATGTGTATGTGGGCTGTCAATTCACCTTCCTACAGCTCATGCATAGGGAGGGTCTGAGACTGGTGCTGTGAACTACAAATTCATTTCCAAAGATTCAATTTTATTTGCCAAGATTTTTGATATGTGATAAAAATATCGTAAACACTTTTAAATATCCATTTTAAAATTAATCCAGCATGGTATAACACTGTCTTGTGTCCTGTTCCATTGATGCTGTGATGGAGAAAGGAAAACATTTCTCAGTGTCATATCTTCCTTTATAAAAAAAAGACACAGGAAACAAATGCTCCACTTGCAAAATGAAGCCTTAAACAGCCCTGTATATTGATGCAGGATGTATTTTATGCTCTATGCCCATCACTCACTTTGTGTGTGTGCTGTAATCAGCAAAAGGTGCAGCAACACATTTTGCTCCTGCTTGGAAGAGCAGAAAAGTGGCTCCCACAGCACATTACTGCTCCATGCCCTGAAGACTCTTACAGTAGGAAGCAGATATTTTTATTCAGAAAGTGGTGTGTCTGTTCCTTCATTCTTTATCATTACTTATGTCTATAACAGGAGCCCTGGTAGCGTATTGGGTCCCTTTATCCCTGACATTATACCTATGATGAGAAAATAGCCCTGCCCCATAACAGAAAGGTCAGGATTTAACACTATAGCTGTTGCTATAATTTTACCCTAATTCCATGAATAACAAGAGAGTCAGCTGCTTTTTGTGTTTGCTGCACAATTGCAGAAGGCAAGATGGATTGACTTTAGCAAAGAATTAATAATTGGATGATGAATGCTTCTTTTTCATGTGATGTGGTACAGTCCTTTCTTATTTGGATCAGCATTCAATGTGAAATAGATTTTTTTTTGTAGCATTTGCAGGTCAGTGAGCAAGAGATTTCTTCCTTGAAATACAGGAGCAACTTTTCAATTTCCTGTAGTGTGTACAGATCTTTATGGTGAAACAAATACTGAACAGCTTCAGCAGCACAGAAAAACTGCATTTGAGGCAATTTTTGGAACGACAAGAAGAGAAAAGTGAATCGGGATAATTTGAGGAAAACTCATTGAAAATGTTGGAAAAATAGGACTGTGATTAGATTTAATCTAGAGTTGTATGGTGATTATTTCTGAATATGATATAGTTATATAAATTTGGCTGAATATTGTAAAAGGATTGACCTGCGTGGGCCAGTGTTTAATGTTATCTTGTACAGAATTAATTTGGTGAAAGTCTGCTCAAATGCTGGAAGGTAAGTTGATGTTAGCCCAGATAACAACTTCTTTGCAAGCAGAACCATTTTGACTTTAATGCTGTGACTTCTGTAAAGGTCTAATCATGCTGAGAAAAACACCAGGATTTAGGCCAATAATGTCATACTGTCTGAGAGAGGGGAATGAAGGTAATGTCATTTGTCAGGCACTGGGGGATCTGCAGAAAGTCAGACGTGTTTCTGCAAGATCATGAATGTTATAAACATTATAAAGGATCAAATCTGGGCTGCTGCACAGCAGCAATAACAAAAATCGTAGACTATTGGGCAAAATACGTGCAGGTGGCATGATTTCTTTGCTCTTTCTCTCAGCGCCTCCAAACATATGTATTTGACTGGAACAGCAGGTTCTATGACAGGAGTAATCTTGCCTGCATTCTCCATATGGTATTAGTTCCAGGATCTGACAGCATACTCCATCCACAAACACAAAGAAAGAACTCTACCAAGATGCATTTCTTCCCCAATATTTCCTCCAGCTCTCAACTCATTCACTCATTTCTTCAGAAATACAGCAGTGTTCTGGCTATGCTACACACCTCCTCCAGATCACTTCCTCTTGTTCTCTTCATGGTGGAACAAGGCAGCTGTGATTCAGTTTTGCAGAGGAAAAGAAGTACATTCAGCCAGTACCTGCTCCACAAGCAACCTATCTGTCTCCAGAAAAAAAAAAAAAAAAAAAAAAAAAAAAAAAAGGCAAGCAAATGGAATCCTCTTGTACATCAGACTGAGTCTCATCTTAAATTATATTTTCTTTTAAGAATGAATTCTAAAGGTGACTGTATTCATGCAGTCATTAAGAAATGAGCATTTGATCTGCCTTCTGACTGAGAAGAAAAGATAAATGCTTAATGAACATGTGTATATATTTATGGGGAGGAGGCAGTAGGAGTGAGGAGAAGGGGAATTCACTCAAGTAGATAAAGAAAGCCTCAGAGGAACAGTGACCTTACGCCAATGTCATCTCTCGGTGTATTTAGTGCTTTGATTGAAAGAATCATGTTTTAATCTCTATGCAATTAGCACATCTAAATGACTCCCCATTTTTCCAAATAACTGTGAGTTCACTTTTTATGCTGTCTAATGTTTAATATTAATCTAGATTTATTATGTGTAAAATAGCCAATAATGCATAACACATAGATGTCTTCTCTGTGCTTCATTTAAGCAGCTACAGTGTGTGGAGCAGATCATTACTTGAGGTAAACAGCAAGCCACATTAATTTACACCAGCTTAGAATGTGGCTTGGTGACTGTAAATCAGAGACTCGTATACTTAAGTCTAATAAAACTGGAGGAGGATTTAAGGTACTTAAAAAACCTGCTAGCTTCAATATCAGCCAAACAGAAGCTCCAGTATTTCAGTAAATGTGAAATTAACCACAGGGAAAGATGCATGACTGTTATTAATCTATAACAACATTTTGTCTTGGAAAGCAGTGATTCATAGAAGGATTTAGGGGTCATTGTAGCTAATCATCTCAGTATGAGCTTTTAGTACGATACTGCAGTGAAAGGGCCTAATGCAACCTTCATATGTACACATAGCAGGCAATACCAAGAAGCAAAAAACCAGTTTTGCCTCTTTACATAACACTGGTAAAGTTGCTGCTGGAATGCTGTTCTTCGTTTTAGTATCCTCGCAGCAAGCAAGGTGTAGTAACGTTGAACACAGTTTGGACAAGAGGTACAAGATGATCAAGCACTGAACATAAAACTTACAAGTGTAAAATTGTTTTTACTGATGTGAGAAGTGTACCCCATCATTATGGCATTGGTACCGGCGTGTTCTGCTCATGAACAAGGAAGAACTTGTCGGGGACGTGATAATGAGAGGCTGTAGCGACCATGAAATAGTGGAGTTCAAGATCCTAAGAAGATGGAGGAAGGAGAGCAACAGAGTACAGATCCTGGACTTAAGGCAAATTATGGCTGTACAAATGAGGACAGAGGGATCTCAAATACAGGAGAAAATTGCAGTGACCCAAGGAGCGCAAATTGTTTCTAAACAAAAGATGAGGCATCTAGCCATGCAGTGGAGCTTAATGCTTGAATACGTGTCAATGTTAGCCCTGATTCATGCAGGACAAAACACAAAACTGTTTTTTTATTGTGTTACTTGTTGCCAGATCTTTAAACCTGGATCACCTTAAGAAGATAGCCTTTTCACTGTGTCCTTAATTCCAGTTACACAGGGCTTTTGTCAAAAAAAAAAAAAACCACAAAAAAACCACCAAAAAAACAAAAGAGAGAGAAAGAAAAAAAAATCCCTCTTCTCCCAAAACAGAGTGTCTGATTAGAAGGAAAAGAAGCTAATTTTTTCATAGTTTATTTTCTTAACAGTTAGAAAGTGTATCAAAATGGGACGTATATTGCCAAAGGATTTTTTAACATTTGCAAGGTGTGTAAAATTACATTGAAATATTAAGGAAATTATGTAATATATTCATAGAGTTTATTTTCTTAAAGATTAGAGAGGTTTGGTTGTTTGGGTTTTGTTTTGGGTTTTTTTTGGTTTTGTTTTTTTTTTTTTAAAGAGTGAGGAGACTAAGTCCTCGTCACAGTCAGAAAAACATTCCTTCTTCCAACCTTGAATTTAATGTGAAGCTTTTAAAAACATGTATATTTTAAACATTTCCATTTCTTCCTATGTGAAGTTTCCAGATTTCTCAGTTGTGCATTAAACTGAATTCAGAAGAATGGATAATTCTCTTTTTCTAATCAAAGAGGTCATGACACTTTTCAAAACCATATTACAGTGTCAACTAGATTGCAGTGAGTGTAGAAAACATGCACAGGATTTTTGTATTTAGAGCAGTGTAAACAACACCAGCAAAGAAGAAAAATATACTAATATCCTAGCATTTGAAGAAAAATATATTAACAATTTAAATTAGTATTTTCCCAATAGTTAATAAGCAACTAATCACAAAGACATGGTCAAATATTTTCTCCAAGTTACTTGTGCTTCTTTCAGAATTGAGAATTAGAACCTGCTATCATTCTTCAGACAGGGAAATATTATGATATTATGATTTTAGTTCTCTTATTAAGATAGATTAGCAAAGACAGCTAGATCTGAACTGAAAATTGGAGGTGCTAATCTTTGTCCAAAAACCTGTCTGTGCAGCTGGAGTATCAGTGAGCTGACCACAATTAGTCAGGATGAATCCAGCCTAATCTTGGATTTCTTGTGCCACCAGTTGTACACTTTTAAAATATATTAGGAATTGTTTGTTCTTAAATAATTGATTATTTTGATGACAAGCTATTACTATGAAGAATTCAAAGTGAGTTTTAATTGACAGAAACAAAACTTAAAACCAATTCATCTTTTTGTTTGACCTCAATATAATGCTTAAGCAATGAGCAATGACAGGGTGTGAGTAATGAAGCTATAATTCACACTTTGTGCATGAGTAGGTACAACACTGGAGTCTGAGTGTTGTTAAATTCACAAGGTGTGAAATATTATAGCATAACTCAAAAACCAGTCAGCTCTTAATTTATCAGAAAAAAAAATTAAAACAAGGTACAACAACAAAAACAAGCAACATTTTACACTACCAGCTTGGTGATTGTGTGTAATTTTACACCAAAAAAAGAGCAGTTTCTAGGTATACATTACTCATACAGAAAATATCATCATTTTCTTGTAGGTTTGCAGAAGATTCAGAATTTTTTATCTACATGCTGCCAGACCAGTTGAGCTCAGGGTGATGTGTGCTGTGTTTGCTCTCAGCTGCTCATTGGCTCCTGAGAGATGCGGTGGTTGGTGCTCTAGCAGCAGCTTGGGGGAGAGGTACCCCAATCCAGAGAGCTAGACCATTTGTGCAGAGATAGGAAAGCACTGAGGGGAAAATTTTAAAATTCCAAATTACGATGATGTGAGTGATAGGTGATGTAGGTAACCAGGGGGTCTGCCTTTTCATGCTCTTCTTTTGTTTCTATAAATAGCTTCCAAGTCACTGACTGCTAATTGAAATTCAGCAGTCAGTGTCTATGGATGTTTTCCAAAGATTATTTAACCTTCTCTTCATTCAACCTTCAACTCAAAGAAGGGATAAAAAGATGCAGAAGTTAGTTTCTTTGGGTTTTTTTAATACACCTTCACAATTAAACTACTTCTTTGTCATTAGTCCAGTTCAGAAAAATATTTTAATTAGAAATTTTGTGTAAGAAACATTGTCTGGTAACATTTACTTATTCTTTCAATGAGCTCTTCATACACTTTTCTTTTAAACATTTATTAATATTTAATAAATTAATTTGTCTTTGTTCTCATTATAGTAATGAAGAAAGAGCAAAGAAAGTCAGACCTGGCCATAGAGTATGAAATCAAGGCTCAGAAACATAAAGAAATTCAGCCAGTCAGTTAGGCAGTCAGGTTATCTTCTCCAATTACAGTGAAAGTAGTTAGGTGTAGCTAGTCTGGACCCTGAAACAGATAATCTTTTTCAGTCTCTACAAAGTTCATAATTAGGGAGCTTTGATTCAGCTTTTAATAGAGAAAACATATTTGTGAAAAAGAAAGATAGCAAACCATTGCATATCATTATGCATTCAGAAGAACTATGCTGTGACCCCGTTCTTCAACGGGCAATATAAGCAAGTTGTTATAGGCAGATAATAATAATATACTAACAAATAATGAAATAATTATCATAATGAATATGTGATTTAATATGTAACTAACCTCCTAAACAAGTGAAAAGGTATTTTTACCTCTATATTCATACTGATATAATTATCTTAGAAGATATTGATGATAACAATAACATACTTAGGAGATATGTCCATTACTTATCAAACTTTATAGAATAATCATTAATGTATGTTTATTTAAAATGTGCCTAGTAGCATTTTTATGTATAAAATAACTAACACACTCTACTGTTCAAAGATAACAAGCAGAATTGTGGTATGTTTCAGTATAATCCGTGTTTGGTTTGACAAAAAGGGCTTATAAATAATTATCTAACCTCTCTCCTCCTTTTTTGTAAAATATTTTTAGAAACAAATAACTGCAACTTAAGAAAAAAAGGCAATCATGTTTAGTGGTTCTAATACTTCAGGCTGTTAACACAATTTTATGCAATCTTATCTGTTAAAATCTGCATAATTGAACTCTTAGAACTAGTGTTACAGGAGAGGAGCCATAAACTTTACAAATTTTTTCAGAAGACCATTAACATAGCAATGGAAATTAATTTCTGTTGCATTGGAAACACAGTATAGTGTAAGACAAATAAGATAAGAAGCAAAACATTGGTTCTTCAGTCTGGTAGTAAGTCACTCCATCTCTGATCTGAAAAAAGGTCTCAGATAACAAAATTAGGAAAAAAAAAGAAGAGAAGAAAAAGTGCAAGTGCACTCTATTCTTAATTAGCTGGACAACATTTGGAAGAAACAGTTTGGATTGTCCTTATTATTTATATTAAGAGGAAATACAGGACTAAATCCCTTTCAGTACCAAAAATGGAACATTGAAAAATACATGTCATATCAATGGCTTTAGTTGTGTGTGTGTGTGTGTGTATATATATATGTTATATATATATGACATCCAAATAGTCCAAGGAATGCCTTTGCTTTGTCTTTAATTGCCTTTCCTCCCAGCCTCTATTTCTCATCTTCTCAGGTAGCTTGCCCAACTTGCATGTTTTTTCTTCTCACAAACAGCCTAGAGGTTTTCTCCTCCAGCTGAGAATTATATACATCTTAGAGTTAGCATGCTTTTCATGACTTTTTAGATAACACTGTACCCACATCCAGAGATACTAAAATGTTAGGAAATGTACCCATTATTACGTCCTTTTAGAATGTATAGAATTGTGGACAATCTCAGTAGCTACCATACGTGTCTACTTTATATCTTCTCACACGATAAAGAACAGAGAAACAGGTGCTGGTTTGTAGCACAATACATGAACATGTAGAATGCACTACAATGTTGTGCATGCATATTAATAATTAGAAATTTCCAATATTTTGAGGCCTTTTGTTGTCTCATGTAAACAGAAGAGCAGCTTTCCAGCAAGGAGAATAAGATCTATAGTCCAAAATAGCACAGAAGACTGCACAGACCTATGTAAGATTGCTGTGGCAGTTAACTCACTGTCCGTAGAAATTAGACAGAATTTTCAGCTGCTGTATAGTACTAGAGAACAGTTGCTGAGTGCATGCATACAAGAGATAAGATAAATAATTGACAACACTTAGAATGGCATCATGGTAACAAATTGCAGAAGAAATGAAATTACCAGGATCTAGAGATAAGGACTAGTTTATTTGTTGGATACTTACAGTCTTTTTCTTCTTAAAGTACTATTAGTCATGCACATATTGGATTTTACAAAAAGAGATTGTTTTATGAAACCTTTTCTATTTTATTAAAGCTTTTGCTGTTAACTAACTTTAAACGGCTCCATGAAAATGGATATGACTTAATTATTATTATGAACCTGTTCTGATTAATGCAATCATTATCAACTTATTCTGATTAATAGGTGTAACACAGATTTTTAATAGCCAGTAAGAAGTGTTAGATGCATTCATTGCTTGTAACTAACATTGTTAGTTGTCTTCACTCCAATCAGTTATTTCTAGTGGGCTTCTTTGCCACAAGGATGCATTGCTGGCTTGTGGTCAATTTGTTGTCCATCAGGACCCCGAGTCCCTCTCCACAGATCTGCTTTCCTGTCAGTTGGACCCCCACGTGAATTGGTGCGTGGGGATATTCCTTCCTGGGTAAAGGACTTGGCTTTTCCCTTTTTTTGAACTTTGTGAGGTTTCTGTTTATCCATTTCTCCAGCCTGTTGAGGTCCCTCTGCATGGCAGCACATCCATGTGGTCTATCAGCCACGTCTCAGTTTTGTTCACAAACTTGCTGAGAGTGCAATCTGTCCCATTATCCTGATCATTAATGAAGACATTAAACAGTACTGGCTCTTGGGATACAATGATAGCGACTGGCTTCCAGCTGAACTTCATGCTGCTAATCACAATCCTTTAATCCCAGCAGTGCAGCCAGTTTTTAGTTTGCCTCACTGTCCACTTACCTAGCCTGTATTTCATCAGTTTGTCAATGGGGATATTATAGTAGGCAGTGACGAAAGCCTTGCTAAAGTCAAGATAAATATCCCCTTATTCACCAAGCCAGTCATTTCATCATAAAAGACTCTCAGGTTTGTTAGGCAGGATTTCACCTTTAGAACATCCATGCTGTTGATCAGCTTCCAGTCATTTATTTGTCCTTTACAAGCTTGAGGTTTTTTCAGGAGGTCCTTGTTCATCCATGCAGGCCTCCTGGCCTTGGTTTGATTTCCTCATTTGGATGGACAATTTTTGAGCTTGAAGGAGGTGAGCAGGTGTTTAGACTAGATATAAGGAAGAAATATTTTATGCTTAGGGTGGTAAAACACTGGAACAAGCTGTTCAGGGAGGTGGTAGATGCCCCATCCCTGGAAACCTTCAAGGTCAGGTTGGACGGGGCTCTAGGCAACCTGATCTAGTGGAAGATGACCCTCCCTACTGCAGGGCGGTTGGACTAGTGACCTTTAATGGTCCCTTCCAACAACTCAAACTATTCTATGATTCTATGATTCTGTTTGAAAATCAACCAACTCTCCTGGTCCCCTCTTGTCTCCAGGACCAATTCCCATGGACTGTTGCAAGAAGATCCCTGAACAGGTCTAAGTCTGCTCCCCTGATGTCCAGAATTGTGATTCTGCTGTTTGTCTTGTTCCCTTCTCTCAAGATCCCAAACTCCAACATCACTGGTCACTGCAGCCAAAGCTGCCCCCAGATCTTTACATTCTTCACACGTTCTTTTTCAAGTATCATGTCCAGCAGAGCACCTCTTCTATATCCATATCCAGCTCCATGCCTATATCTTTCCACTGCAGCACTCCAGTTGTGTGAACTATCCCACCACATCTCTGTGATCCCAACTATATCTGCCCTGTACGTGAATGCAGACCTCTAGTTCATCCTGTGAGTTTCCCATGCTGTGTGTATCAGTGCACAGACTTCAGAGAAACATCTTGTCATGCTAATTTCCCAGGAAAATAGTGAGAGCTTCCCCTTATGCTATTCTCTTAGCACGCCTTTGTTTTTGTGCATACACTTGGGGTGGGACCCCTTCTTCCCTGTTTTGTTGATTATGAGACATTTCACGCCCACACCACCCTGATCCCTTTGCTTGCAAACCTGGTTCACTACTTCCTTACTTGAATGTGGTTTGCCATCTCCCTCACCCCATCACTCTTGTTTTAAAGCTTTTTAACCAAATTGGCCAGTCTCTTGGCCATGCTTTTCTAAACATGTGGTATATGAAAGAGTAATAATAGTGGCCATAAATGACATAATTCTTGTATCCTACAGAACATTCAGCTTCTTCCTGTTCTTTTCCTAATCTTTCCCAACATATTAGCCTTATCAGAGTCATGGATAAAAGCAAATAGGAGAAGAGGTTGCAAAACAAATAAAACAAATAAAACTAATAAAACAAATAAATGTGTCTGTTGACTTAAACACAGTCAGGCACTAGCAATTCATAGGTTTTATGGTAGAACACATTTTAAGAACAGATGTAAGAGAAGATACTGAGGTTATATGACAGCTATGTATAGAGAGCTCTTTCAGATCTTGAAAACCTTCAAGGACAGAGACAGCATAACAATCTACTGCATTTATGATGAAAAGATCTCTCTTGTACCCAGCTGGAAGCTCTATTGTTTCAGTCTATTTCATTTTCTCTTGTGTTCTCACCACGCACCCTTGAGAAGAGCCTGTTTCCATCTGCTTTGCAACTTTTTCAGTTAACAGGGGTGCTGCTAGGTACGCCCAAAGACAACTCCTCTCCAGACTGATTGATACTGGCTCCCTCATGCTCCCTTTTCAGGCAAATGTTCCAGACCCTGACCATTGTGGTTGCTCTGTGCTGAGTGCACTCCAGTTTATCAAGGTCTGTCTTCTACTGGGGACCAAAACTGGACAGGGTATGATTCCAGTAATGTATTTCAACTAAATAATGTGTATCCCATTACATGACGTGCCACAGTACCAGTTACAATTACAAGTATTTTCAGATACAGTTTTTTCTCATATATTTCAAAGATGCAGTGGGAGAAAGCATGGCAAGCTGCTGGAACTGGACAAAGAGACCTAAGAAAGAAAGGTATCAGAAAATGAATGAAACTAACAGCAGCGGCAGAATTAAATACTGAAAAAAAAACCCCTACTGGGTAAAGCAGTAGAATAAGTACAAGAGAAAAACACAAGAAAAAAACATCAAATGATATTCAACAAGAATTTAACACCTCTGTTTTAAAAAATCCTTAAGGAAGAAATCCCTAGAGTTAATAAGGAACTACAAGTGCCTTATGCTTTAACTGATCTGTACTTTTCCCTCAGCAGCAGCTAAGAATAGGATAAATTACCAACCAAAGTTTAGTCTGACTTGATGTAGGTTTGTCCTTATGATTTGAAAGAGAAATCTCAGTACTGCAGCTGTTCTGAAAGCTAGTGCCTTCTTTTTGAGAGAAGTGCTGCAAGTCTCTGATCCAAGGGTGGAGGTGACACCTGTGGGCAGGCAAATTACAAAATCAGTGCATGTATGTATCTGAGGACTTGAAGTCCTCTCTCGTTTCAAATGACTGGACTGGAAGAAGTCATATGACTGCAAGGTTGTGCAAGAAAAGTTATTTGCTGTGCAATTTGCTAATTAACAATGCATTATCCGTGCTGAATAACAGAACTGTTATGCACTTTTCATGTGCATTGGTACAAATGACTGTAAAAATATTTTCATTTTGAGAAGTCTCCTGCTTGTCCTTCAGGTCAGTTTGGGGACTGTTGACGAATTTGAGAACTGTTGGTAGCATTAGCAAAAGAGCTCACCTCAGTAAGAACTGCTTGAGAGAGCAAAGATTTCTAGATCAGACTCTGTCTAATTTTGCTGCATACCTGGAATCTTACTCAGATGACAGCATAAACCGTAACATATGCTAGATTTTGTATTCTGTTAAATAGTACACTGATTATAGCAATAATTATAATATCTTCTTTAAGTCATGACAACTAGTGTCTGGAAGACTGTAAAATATTGAAATTTGTTGAATTAGCAAACAAACAAAAACATTTGAAATACCAAGGATAACTCATGAAAATACAATTGCTCATTTATTTTGACAATTAAATTTCTACTATTTTTTTTATATTTGACAACATGATACACACTGTAATACATTAAAAAAAAAAGATGGTTTAATCATTTGAGCTGTCACTAAAACATTAATATTTAATCTTTGTTGAGAGGTGGAAAGTAATATCCAATTTTTAATGTGGATTATACAACATACAGATTAATGAAATTAGAAAGGTTATGCTGTATTTCAAATGGTCATTTTACCAGCATTTATTGGGAACTTGATTTCTGACATCAACAGAAATTACCATTAACATCAGAAAGGGTGGATTGAGCTGGTTTCTTTAATATTTTTTTCTTTTTTTTTTTTCCTTTTTTTTTTTTTTTTCTTTTTTTTTTTTTTTTTTTTTTTCCTTTTTTGAGTTTGTTCTTAGGAGTCACTTGATCGGAGTGGAGTGTAATGATGAAAAAGCTTCCTGGATGCTGTGCTATCTATGGGTAGGACTTGTCCTATCATTAAGTTCTGCAGCTGCTTTTCCCTTCTGCTTCTTCCCAAGAAGAAAGAGCAAATGTAGGAGTGGGAAACACATGGCACTAAGAAGAGGTCAATCAGAAGGACTTAGTCTTCCCTTTAAAGTGTGAAGACTTATTCTGGCTGTGAGGACTGCAGCTGGGATCCATGCTTTTGTAATCTCAGAGACTGTTACAGTGTATGTTACACTGACTATGTGTGTAGCCTGTTTGGAAACTAAACTTGGGCCAAAACGTAGCAGCTCACTCACTACAGAAGGGATTCACAGATGGATTAGCAACATGAATGGAGGTAAGAGTAGGGGGCCCCAGACAAAAAGGCAGCTAAGAACAAGGTATGCTTAATTTAGAGCTATAACAAATCAGAGGAGAAACAGTCAATATAGAGAAAATAGAAGATGGTGTATGAAATTAAATCAGAAATTCCTTTTTAATCTTTTATTATAAAATGATACAGCAACTTATGCTTCAGGGAATAAATTTATCATTGGCTGAACTGGAAAAATGTGCTACTTATGGGTAGTGATTTTAATAACTTCTTGTGCCTGAATATTTGACATTTTCTACTAGCCATTGGGTCAGTCACAGGAGAGTGAGCCGACAAGATAATTGCTGTTGCCTGCTGTGGTGGTAGCCTATCAATGACCCTCTAGACCTGACACTGGTGAGGAGACCTTATTCCATGCCTCTAGGCCTGCTTGTTTTTCTCTGCTCTGAAACTTTACTTCAGGGTCCTGAAATTAAATGAGAAGAGTTAGATTTGTCTTTAAGGCATATTTATTCCTGCTCCAAAGTAGGACACTGTCTCTTCAGTAATTGTGTGGACCTCAGCACATTATTAGATGTGTTTTTTTCAGACAATTCAGTAAATATTCCTTTAATTCCTGGGGACATGTTTGTTCTCTGGAGCTTTGGCTGTCTCTGAGAGAGAAAACAAGGAATTGGAGTTCTTGAAAGTATGAGGAATAGGACACCAAATGGTCTTGCTTTAAGCTTGATTGTTGCTACTTACTTTCCAAGCAGAAGTAAATCACAAATCTGTTCTGCATTGGTGCAAGAAAGTTTTATTAAATATCATATTCAATAGAACTGACTAAACTACCTAAAGTTTTAAGCTAAAATTAAATCCTTTGAAACTTTTTGAAATGTCATACATGACTTGGAAATCAAATAGATTACATTAGCACAATTATGTAGGGTATTGTTGCTGAGTGCCTTGGCATGCGTTTGTTTTTTAGTTATATATATATTATTTTCTGTCAACTAATACTTTAACAATGATAAGAAAGGACTAGTTATGCCTACAAAAGCCTAAATTGCACTTGACAAATTGTCTTTAACCAAATGTTCTTTATAGGAGATAATTGGGGGAAGTCATGCTAAGTCCCAGCAACTGTCTCAGACTGAGGGCTACTTACAAAAATATTCTTACCTTGTAGCTGGAGGAATGAACAGCAGCACCTACGCTGACAGATTGAGCTAGGATCAAGCATCCTGCTTCAACTATAACATGAATGGGAATAACAGGTACAAGCTCTGTGCTACATGTCAAAAGTAAATTTACTTGAACAATTAAGACTGATAAAGCACCCCAAGGAAAATATCCTCAGTACACAAATAAGTAAAAAAATGCAAAGGAAACAGGAGACAGGTTATGACAAAAATAATAGTACAAAGAGGAAAAGGCACACCCCTGTTTTTCATCTAACAATTTCAGTTTGTAGTAACACGTACGGGTTAATTGAGCTCACCTCACCAGTGTTCAGACTTTAAACTGTAGGAGTTTTATCTTAGGCATGTAGCTTACAGCTAAATTTTAAGATACTGTTGAAAGGATCATCTTTATTTCCATGAATAACTAGGAGAGACAGGTACCTTTGAAGACCTCTACAGAGACAGATTTTTGTCTCAAGCGTTCAAATATGAGCAAGCATAGCCTTTTTCTATAGGTTTTCAAAGGCCTCTTCTTCTCTCCAGTGACTATTGATATTTTATTCAAACACACTGCTTTGCTGCACTACCATCTACATTTTAGGCATAAGAGCATTGATGAAGGCACACGAGCTAGTCAAATGAACTCACCATGCATTGTTAGTAGAACTGGAGCAAATACATTGGTGCAGAGACACATATTTTGTACCTATCCCAGGCATTAACAAAATTATATGTTTATTAACTAAATAATATTGACAAAAATTGGGACCTAAATATTCCAGGCTCATCTGAAATGTGATAAACTTTTTCAGTGGTCTTTCACTTTGTGAAGCTCCAAATACATAAATAACTATTGTTATTATATTCTTATGAACTACTCAGCAACGTAATAATTGAGTAGGGCTTCAGGGAAAATAATTACAAAAGAACTAACCAAATTAATTTAACCAGTAGAACTGCAGAAGGAGAAGGTATTACTGCACACAAAAACAGAAGAATCAGGGCTGCAGACATCTCAGATGGTATATTGGAATCTTCTCCTTGGAATGACTTTGTGCAAATAAGACTTTTGTTTTCTGATAATGTTTTATGGTTCATTTGAAGCATATGGCATAAGACAGAGATTAGGTTTTACTCTTCTCAGGAAACATATAGCTATAGAAGTACACGTGTAACTATGTATAAACATCAAGAGATACCTGACCCCACATCTTAATGGATTCTGTTTAGTTTTATTTAATTTGCTTTTGTTTTATTTTAGATTAAGGGAATATAACTGCCACTCCTCTCCACACTTCCCTGTGATTTCAAGTCACAGCAACATAATTTGTAATTAGAGTAGCAAAAATGGAAGAGATTTATAAATTCATAGAATGGCCTGAACACCTCCAGGGATGGGGCATCCACAAAGTCAAAAAATTCAACTAGATAAGACATATGCCGATCACCTCTGACCTGCTCTTTAAATGATCTGCTTGTCCATTTTGAGTCTTTTTCTGCTCATCTATCAATAGCTCCCGCACAATCCTTTCATGAAGTAATTACTTCAAACCTGAACACTGATTCAGAACCAACTGGTTATTTTTGACATCTCCCAACTCCATAAATTCTTGATGGCAGAGATACCAAAGAGCAGAGCCAATCTGAGCTGCATTTCACATTCCTTTTAAAGCAACTTTAAAACATTAACTTTCAACCAAATACGTTAAAATACTATAAGCCTTAAAATACTATGAGACCTTCTTATTTTCAGGTAGAAACTTCTAATTAAAACAGAAGGGAAGCAAAATAGATTAAGAGAAATAAACAGGAGATGGTGCCACTTGCTTAGAGGAACAATTTTCACAAAATGGTACAGCAGAGAGCCACTTAGTTTCCCTTCAATAAGAAGAATCTTGAGGCCATAAAACAGTTCTAAATTACTACTGGAAATTAGGAAAAAACCTACAGATGAGAAACTTTAAATTATTCTCAGTTTAAGAGTTTGTCTTCCACAATTTCCTGGAATTCAGAGAAGATGAAGATGCTCTAAAGCCTAACTGGTTTCCCATGTCCATAGGTTGCTTTTGCAGCTTGGAATTTTCAAGAGAAATATACTTTCCCCCACCCCAGCTTTCTCTCTCTAAATTGGATGATAATTCTTTTGGCCACTTTGCCTGTTTGCATTGAAATTAGATAATCTAGTGTCCAGGGGCTACTCTTCATACTCTTCTATGCACAGGGAGAACTGAAATGACTTTTGGGAAGAATTAGGATCCTTCCTCTTTCTCACAAAGTCTTACCATTTAGTAGCTAGGTATTCCAAATACTACTTTCAGTATGAAGATTATGTAAATGATTCAAAAGCAGCTGTTTCACATGAAGAACTTCTCAGAATGTCTTTTTATATCAAGGGACCCTCTACCTTGTAAGCTTTGATATAGAATGACAAGTGTGGGTGAAAAGTAATTTAGCTTTAGAATTCTGGTCTTTCACCCATTAATATTCTCTGTATTGAGACTTGTGAACCTGAAGTCTGATTTGACTCAGCTTCTGAAACCTGTGCACAATGCCTATGATGTCTGCACGGATTAACTGAGGTGATGTATTTTAGCCACCATTTTCTTATGCTAATCCACCAGATTCCTAGGTCAGCAGAGCTCAAGAGAGAAGCAAAAAAGAGCTAAGATGGGGAGGGTAGAGGTAACCCTCTCAAGAGAGCTGCTAAGGTTAAGTAAGCAGGGTTTTTTTCTTTAAAAATACTTCTGCAGACTCCATATAGGAAATCTGAAAAGGACTTTACTTGAAAGTAGAAATGTGAAGAAGTTGAATTAAGCAAGAAAATAAAGGACCAGCCTCTGAAAGTCAGCAGAATATGTGATGTTTTGACAAGGAAACTGTTACCAATCATACCTTGAATTCTAAATAGTAGTTCAAAAGATTTTGCTGATAAAAAAAGAAGTTATGAAGGTGTACATTTAATCACGTTTTAGGTCTGGAACAATACGGTCTTTCCAAATTGTCTTAACTGAAGACTAATAACCATAAATTCAATTTACTTAATCATTTTTTTCAGAGGAAATTATGCTCAAAAGCTGCATTATGACATGGTGAATTTTGAACCCTGTAAACCTCCTAAATCATACTCATTTGGTCTTTTAGAACATGGAACTGAGATTTTCCAATGCGAAATTAAGTTTAAGGAGAAAAAAACACAATGCTGATTGATGATTACTTCTGAAAATAGTGGTAATGACAAAGTACCGGATTTGAAATACAAAATACACTGCTAATCAGGCTTTCTGGACAAATCTGCACAGAAACACTTCAGCTTACCTCATAGACCTTTGCTAAAGTCAGTGTTATGTACATTTTGATGAGGTGCTAGGGTATATACCTAATATACCAGTATTACACAGGTGTCATATTCATCTTGAAATGAGAGATGTTACGGACAGCTGCACATGACATGACATGACATGAAAAACTTCATGTGAGAAGGGATAAAAAAGTGTGGGTTTTTTTCATTTTCTGGCCTGTCATTTTCTCTAACAGTAACTGTGCAATATGGTCCTTGTACAGAGAAAGGTCTTAGTTCAGACTTTTTTTTCTGTATAGTATGCTTATGATGCTGTCACTGAAGTGTGGTGCAGTGAGACGTAGGCTAACCCACGCTGAGTTCCCATCTTCCACAGATGAAGTTATTCAGTTTAATATTAGATTAAGTGTGTCTTCACAGTGGCTGCCATTAAAAGCTTGCCAAAGATCTATTCTTCTTTTCATTGAAAATAGAATATGAATCGTAAGTTGATTTAGAATTTGAATGGAATTAGAAATCTTTGTAAGGGACTCTAAAAGAAATTTGGAGTCTCAGGGCTCTTTCTTGTGTTGTAGTTGTGGTAATTATGAAAGGCAGGTCTAGTTCGAGCTAAAAGGTGTTGATCTCTGGAAAAGGATAATGAGGGCTTTGGAAGAAAATGAAAAGAGCTTTCAAATCTGCTTCATTTGGACTAAGTTTTCCTTGTTATGTGTTTCTGTTTGCAATTGTCTTGAACAAAAACAAAAAGGAATGGCATAGGAAAATGGGAGCCATGCTGCTTTCTTCTCACATAAAATATAATTTATTATAGAAGCTATTCTTTCAAGAAGTTGTCAGTATATCTGAATTTCCCTTCTGAAATCCTTGTACTGAATGAAATCCATGATAACTCCTGTGAAAGATTTTGGGAGACACCAAGAAAGACAGTTCTGATATTTTAGGACTCACCTCCTGAGGAAGTGTGTTCTAGTTTGACATCATCTGTGATAAAAACGGTTTCAAATGGATACATCTGGAAGAACATGAAGAAAGAAAGAAGGAAGGAAGGAAGGAGGGAAGGAAGGAAGGAAGGAGGGAGGGAGGGAAAGATCACTCCCAAAATCTGGGGCCTTAGTTTCTCATTTTCAGATGCTCTGGGAGAGACAAAGTGTATGCAAACAGGAGATTACTTAAATTCTTCTGAATTTGAGAAGATGGCATGGGGATCACCTGCTTCCGAATGAGAAATGTACTCAGCTGGAGGCTCTGTACATCAGGCAATACTGGAACAAGATGAGCAAGTACGTTTCAGAGATTACCTGTACAGTTGCATAGGAAACAATCTACAATATTAAAGCTGCAGTTTTGTTCAAACGTATGTCATGCAACGGTGAATATTACAATAAAGTAATACTAATTAAAATAACATTCTATTTTGTGAGTGAGAAGATATTAACCTGTTCAAACGTATGTAGCGAACAGACTCATTTTACTTTGTGTATAACCCAAGTACCAGAGTTATTTGTCATTCATTTCTGCTTTGTGTTCCAGTTTTAAAATTACAAAAATACATCTTCTTCATCCATTAGAGTCTCTATTTTCATACAAGCTCCCCATAGTAATAGTTAACAAGATATAATTTATTAAATGCATAGATTATACCTCTGAACATCTGGGTACTTCTGAAAGTTTACTTAATTTAACTGACTGAAGGCAGAATTCTCCATGAATGTAGAGAGAAAAATGCTAGAGCTACGATCCTTCATACAATTTTATAGAGAATTTTGACCTGAATTCATCTTTTTTTAGTTCGGACAAAAACTAAAATAAGTAGTGATCTTACTACCTAATCCTTCCATACAACAAACTAGGAAATTTTAGGTATCCTAAAATAAGAATACATGTGACACAACTGGTAAGAAAAGAGATCACATTTGTAAACCCATTCTAAAAGTATGTTTGAATTGGGGCTTTGAACCGAGTCTGGAGGCTGATTTCCTGGTTTTGCCATAGACTTATAGTTCAGTTTTTGTAAGTCTCCTCTCTGTTTAAACATCTGTTAAATATGTTTAGCTATACTTTCCCATTTAGTTAGACTCTTCTAAGGCATAGTGAGTGTATACAGACTCCCTACACATTTTTGGATGAAGAATGGAAAAAGTTTACATCCGTCTGTCTACCTTGAAAATAGAATTCAAACTTTCTAAATCATAAGAGTATTTTGTAAATTGTTTCTAGGGAGTAGTGTGAAGATTTAACACTTACTATAAGCTAAGCTACATCTTTTGATTCATGATCACCAACATATTGAATATATTCTTCTTTTGAGATAGTATGTGTTATTAAAGATTTCTTCAAAATGTGCAAGCAGCTTTCCTCAAGTGATTCACTTATCTTCTAGGAAATGCAAGCATTATATGAAACTTGCACATTTAGAAATGGCATTTTTAGTGAATAAATCCTGAAAGTTTTCACAAAACTTACTATATAAATCACTTTGACATTTTAGATAAGTATCATATTCTTCCCTTTTGTGAAAAAAAGTCCAGAAAGTTGCTTTTAGTATGAGAAAGATAAAAAAATATCAGAGTGCATTTTTAATAGTTGTATAAACACACACACACACACAAAAAGGAAGTCTTCAGGATTCTTTTTTTTTACTTTGGTTTTATCACTATGGAAATGACCTCGTAATTTAGACTGTGTAAAACTTTAAACAACCATGGCTGTTTCTGCTTACATATTCATCTTAGTCTTATAATGCCATTGGTGTCACATCTTTAATTCATGTATTTAATGCAGATGATATGGAGCATGGTGTCTTGAATGAGTTCACTGGATTTATTTTTCTGCTAAGTCTTAGGCTGGATTAATGCAATAACCTCATCTTTAAATTTGAATATAGCTATCACAGATCTATATTTCTAAAATTGTTGTGATGAGCTCAACTTAAGTAGTGGTTATTAAAGCAAATTTAAGAAATATTCCTTTCAGCAGCTTCACACAGATCATAGTACAGGAGATCAGGAAGGTTAAAAGAGAAAATGCCACAAAGTCCCCTTAATGGATTCAAAGGAACATTTCATTTATCTTTACTTTACAGCCTCTGCTCCTTTCTCATACTCATGCTTGACATACTCTCGAGCATTTCTCTTAGACTGCACTTGCCCCAGGCTGGAATGTGAATAACTCAGATCCCCAGAGCTCCCAAACCTTTTTTCACTGTTAGACTTTACTTCCCAGTTTGAAATAATAAGCAAAGCCCATCGTGCCTCTACAGGTCTCATTCATGAACATTAACATAGAGATGCCCTCATATGAGGACTGCGTTTGATTGATGGTGTTTTCCTGGTGCCTGTTTCCTGGTGTTTCTTGGAGAAGTTTTCCACTCCAAGATAAAATCAAGATCTGTTTAAATGTAAAAGAAAGAAAATACTTCATTGTGTGTAGTGGCACTCTTTTAAGGAAGTGACTGAGGAGACTCAGTTGCCACTGAACAGGAAATCTGCAATAAAAGCACCAGATACTTCACAACAATCTCTGTCTCACGCAAGTAAGATGTTAGATTTTGATTTTGTTATCTACATAAAACCATCTAGAGTAGATACCTGAGGACAGAGGACAACAAGGCATTTTTGCAGCACTCTTTGGCACTTCGGGGGGGGGGGAAGAATAAAATGGAGAAACAATTAAATTATCAGTTTCTTGCAATACTTTCTAATGTCCTTCCTGGAGAATCCATATCTTCCCTTTTAGATACACTAGGCCATTAATGTTTCTTAACAAGAAGCAGTACAACTTAATAACATTCTTCACAGTGTGTCTGAAATACAATGAGACATAGAAGATACTTAAGGTGAGTTATCTGGTTTGGGGTTTTCTTCCTTTTATTTTTCTCAATGTACACATACAAATACGTACCCACTTCTCAGTTAGGCTCCTTTTTACATACCTCACCTGGATGGAGTATTAAAGAATTAGTTGACTCATTCTTTCCCCCATTGGTAGACACAGATTTCATACAAAAGCAGTAGCTCCCACTCAGGAAAAATAGTATTACAAAATTTGGGTGTGACTAGAACCAGGAAAATATTCAAAAGAAAAGTATTATCTTCATTTAATTTGGGAAACCGATTGATGTCAGTAGGGTTCACTTCCCCTGTTTTTAACAATGGAATGTATTAATAGGAGTGTTTCTAAGAAGTGAATTAAGAAAATAAAAAAGTAATACTTACAAAAAGTGGATTGATAACTCATACTCAGTAACTACCACTCACAGACCCACACTGCAAATCTGTTTTTAAGACTTGTACTCCCTTGGTTTGGGAACCTTCAGTTAACCATCTACAGAAGAGAAATTATGGGAAAAATAAGAATAAGGATAGAAAGAATGAATTCACTGAAATAATGCAGTAAAACTGCAGTAAGGTAATAAACTGAAAGCAACCTGCTTGTGTCCTGGAGAGAAACTATAAAATCAGAGTCACAGGATGGTTGAGATTGGCAAGAACCTCTGGAGATCATCAAGTCCACATCCATCCTCAAAACAGGGTCAGCTAAGCAGCCTGCTCAGCTCTGTGTTAACTTGGTTTTGAACATCTCTAATAAGAAAGACTTCACAACTTCTTTGGGCAACCTATTCCAGGTTCTGATAACATTCACACTAAAAAAAAAAAAAGTGGAATTTCTTGTATTTTGGTTTGTGTCCAATGTCTCTTGTCCTTTCATTGGGCACCACTAAGAGGAGTCTAGCTCTGTAATTTTTAATCCTCCCACCAAATATTTATGCACATGGATAAATCTCCCCCTGAGCCTTCTCTTTGCCAGGCTGAACAACCTCAGCTCTCTCATCCTCACAATCCTCTGAGCTGGGCAATTTAACCAGTTTTGTGTCTGCCTTGCCATTCCCTTGTCTAGCCTGCATTTTATCCATTTGTCAATGAGGATTTTACCATAGATATTGATGAAAGCCTTGCTAGTTGACATAAAGAATATCTGTTGGTCTCCTCTCATCCACTGAGTCAATAATTTTCTGCAAGATTTTTAAGGCAAGATTTTTCCTTCATAAATCCGTGCTAATGAGTCCTCATCACCTTGTCCTTCATGTTTAGAAATGGTTTCCAGGATGATTTGCTCCATCACTTTGTCAAGGATCAAGGTGAGACTGTCTGTCCCTTAATTCCCCAGATCTTTCTTCCTGACCTTCACACTTGATTCAGGAAATCCCAAACTCTTACGGAATCTGTGATAAAGGTTTGTAAATGGCCCTTCACAGATGACTAAAAACTCCTTGTTCTGCAGACATAAAAAACAGTGGTTTTGAAACAGAAGGCAAATTAGATGAATGTACACATGCTGAATGGAATTATTTTTGAAAATAAATGAAACAAGGAAATCAATGCCATCATTCTGATTGTTTCTAAAATGGAGTATCATTTAGTACAGGCAGCAGCACAGTTTGGTTTGAATAGAAGAAGGGAAGCTTTTCCACCTGTATCCTACTGTGAGGGTTAGAACTCTATGCCCCAACTAAAATGTTCTCCAAGGTATTGGCCTGTAAGCATCAAGCCCTCCAGACTCTCTTTTCAGCTGAACTAAAATGCATTCTAAGGCATCTTGGAAGAACTAGCAAAACCAAGTTTGCTAGGGGACTCAGATTCAAAAATGCCTGTGTTCTGATCTTCTCAGGAATGAGAAAAACACACCAGGAATCACATCAGTATAAATAGGTCCTCTGTGGGACTTTTTCTGTAGCTCAGCTTCAGATTCCTATGGCAGGCTGGAACCTGAAGTGCCAAGTCTTTACTGTGCCTGAAGTGCCAAGGCACTCTAGCAAAACTTTATAGTCTTACCAGATGTATAAACCCCTCCAAGTTTGTATTTCATTCTGGATAGCCAATCAGCAGTTCCCTGCCCTAAAATATAAGCAGCAGATGTATCCTTTTTAGAGGTATTTGTTTGAGAACCTGGGTTGTGAAGTAGTGTCCTAAAATATGAAGGTCCAGATGGCCTACCTGTGGGCTTCTGAATTATCCATGAGAAGCAGGTACACTTTGCTGAGTTTGTCTTATGTTTTCTTAGGGTATATGCAAGGATAGGTAAGCAAATGTTAAACCTATGAAAACCTGTCCAATTTTCTTTTTACTTTGAGCATTATCCAATTTTGTAAAAGGCAATTTCCATTAAAAAGTGACTGTACTTTCCTCAAACATGATACAACTGAAGGGCGTAACTATTTTTTTTATTAGTACTGGATCTCACAGATGTTTAAGATTCCTGTCACAAATACAGTGCATAATTTGATGTTTCATATTGATGTGATTATCCAAAACTGCCACAGTACTATATCTGTAAGAAGTACTACTGCTAACAGTTATGCTCTCTGCAAGCCTAGATCAGTATGGATATGACCCAGTATGAGTGTGGAGTTCGTCATGCTCTATAGGCAAGCAGTGTTTACATCATCTTCTGATGGACTCGGTTTACTGGACATTATAGATGGTCATGTGGAAGTGTCATACTTTCTGAAACATTTTAGTTTTACTTCAGAATTGCTTATTTGCATGAGTTGCTGTTAGCTGACTGAAATAAACATTCAGCTTCAGCTAAAATTCAGCCTCAGCTAAATTCAGCCTCAGATAAAATATTAGTTATTTATGCTAACAGACCCAAGAGTGTTTTCCATTTCCCACGTCTGGATGTACTCCATGGCTAACACTCAGTTTAAGTTTCCCCACACGTATTCTGGTTTCCATGAGAATAAAAACCATATGTGGAGAAATAAAATTTTCCAAAGAGACCTCTTCCAAATATAAAAGTGGTGGTAAACGCAAGGCATGTTTGTAAGCTCCAGCATAGATTCAGATCTTTCTTTCTGGCTGCTAGTATCTATTACTTTAGTTTTTAGTTAATCTAAGGACTCAATCATGAGGGCTCAGTAAATTTAATTGTAAACCCTGACTCACATTTCTCATTATCTTCCACCTGAGGATATAGTCTAGTACAGCAGAAAAATATAAGAAATAGAGATCATATCTAGAAATCTCTCAGTTGATAAAGACTGGCATCCACACTTTAGGCATCAGATAATGGATGTTTCCAGCTGATGCTTGTAAACAAGTTCTTAAGGCCACGCTTTATTTACTGAAGACTTCTATTATACACTCTCTGAAGCTTTATCTAAATTTATCATCAATATGCCCAAAGATGAAAGTATCTCTAATTCTGGTAGATACTTGCCAAATGTTCTATTTATGTGAGAGAGGTTGTCAGAAATCACAGTGAGCCTCAGGTCCTTGTGACAATAACTGAAAAGGAGTTAGCAGAGGGACTGAGGAGACTGCTCTTTCAGTTGTAGATGTATGATTTGTAAACTTGAATATAAAACTGGAAAATTTTTGTGGTAGCAGGTAACTTGTCTGGAATTTTCAGTAGCATGAGGTAAAGGCACTGAAATCTGATGTTGGCCATGCAAATAGGATTAGAAAGCTTGTTCAGTCTCTGACAGAGGTGTTCTGTCAATATAGAAGACATAAGAAAAAAATTGCAAAAGCAGCATGGGCATTTGTTAGCTTACACACTACAGAAATTACCTTCATAACTTTTTTACAGGCCAACTTTATGTTGCAGATTATATCTCTTTCTAATATATTAGACATGAAACTCTGAAGAAAGTGAAGTTGATCCAAGTGTGTGTGACAAATATTAGGACTAAGACCAAAAAAGATAGACTAGTACTGCAACTTTTTCTGTTGAAAAGCAGAAATTTTCTATCAAACGATCTTGTGACAATGTATGTAGGAACTGTAGGCCTATATGCAGTGGTTGATATAAAATGTTTTATTTTTGTGAAATCAAGTTTTCAGTAAAATCATGTACTGCACTTGTATTCTCACTATTTGGAAATTCAAGTAACAGAAAACATAACTTTGAAGTACAGAATCTGAAGCAAAGAAACGGTATTAGATATGACACGCTGATGAATTATGGCAGATTACAGGCATAATTTGACTACTGGGAAATTAGAAACATTGCAGAAGGTTATGACTTTAAACACATTCAGTACAGAGTATCTGTAAAGTAATGCTTTGAAGGAAAAGTGATATTATCACACTGAGATTTTAAATCTGAAAAGTCATATCCAAGTCCATCTTTAATGTTGGCAAATTCTTGTGCTTTCCAGAATGCAGTCTAGCAGAGTCTTATGTTCAGATTATCTAAATAAAGATCTACAATTAAAAAAAATAAAGGTTTTGTAAACTCATATATATCCGCCATCAAAAGTGAAAGGGCACGTAATTAAATGTATTTATATCCATGAGATATACAAATGGTGTTTAACAGCAAAAGGCAGCAATATTCCATAGGCTGGAATATGTCCACAAAATGTCACTACTATAAAAGAGGAAACCTACAGAGGGAACAAAGGTACCATCAGTTCTTCCCAAAAAGGAGAAAGAAAACAGACTCAACATGAAAGAGATTCAAAATAGATTATGGATAAAACAAGGGAGTTAAACAACATGGAAGAAGTCTTTAGGAAAAGCAATACTTTAAGTAAAGCCTCCCGAGATGCTTCAGAGCATCAAGACGAAAGAATTCAAGGACTGGTAGGATGCTATAAACTTTATATTAAACTTTTTACATATTACTCATTTTCCTTTTGACAGTGGGACGTAAGGATAGTTGGACCTTTAGAATCGTAGAATCATTTAGGTTAGAAAAGGTCATCAATCCAACCATTAACCTAGACCTTCCAAATGTACCACTAAACCACGTCCCTAGGTGCCACATCTACACACCTTTCAAATAATTCCTGGGATGGTGACTCAACCATAAGCTGAAGGTCAAAATATGTTTGAACATTTGAACACCAGAGTAAGCTTCTCTAAGCAGACTGAAAGAAACACACTAGTCCCCATCCCTCAATTATAAGCTCTGTTTCTACTGTTTCCTTCTTCTTAAATTAAAGGTTCATGTTAGTTTTAAATTCTGCCTTAGATTTCTCATTTTTCAGCACCAGGAACAGTACCATGACTACCTGTATCAACCCTGCTGAAAATTTGTGGATACTAATTCACTATCTAAAACATTTCATCTGGCTTTTGCTTAAGTATCTTCCACGCGAGTATCATGTTTGCACTAAAGACAAGCACTAGTTAAATAATTTGGGGCAGTGACAAAATGCTGGCAAACTAGCATTTAAGCTTTGATGGCTAAAAGGGCACTATGGCAACTTGGCCAATCACATGTCTATTGATGTGCTCATGCAGTTACTCACCATTGTGGGTGTTTCTCAAGCACAACATTCTGGCACCAGTGAACTGGAAACAGGATCATGTACACTGTGGACAGTTATTGATCTGCTGAGGCTTGACAGAAAATCTACAGTAGCAAGGGAGAGCTTACATTCCACCAGTACGTATTTCTAATTTATGTTTTTGTCACCCAGGAAGGCTGTGATAAACACAACTTCTTGCACAATGGAATAGACATGTGTTTGCCTTCATTCTTCCTTTTCTTGACTATATTCCAACCAACCCAGTAAAACCTGAAGAGCTCAGGGATAGGTTTTTACAAAAATCAAGGGTCTGCTGTTCTGAGATTCCTAAACTATACCCTCTGAAGCCATATGAATATAGTAATGACTTATAACACAATATTCAGAAAAAAGCATTTCTGTGCTAATTGCTCCTCATATTCTCTTCTACAAATTCTTCCTCTTTTTGCTTTTTACAGCAGATCTTTAAAACTGATTTAGTTATTTAAATGAAAGATTGAAGAGCTTTTTTCTTGGAGGCTGAGCAATGCTGGAGATTTATTAGTTCCCAGTCAATACTGCCACTAAACTATTCCTTGCAGAGTATTATATTTCTGGAGAGTGTCCTTAATATTTTTTTCATAGTAACAATAATAGTGAATGGAGTAAGAGGAGTCTCAGTTCTTTACCTTAATTTTGAAAGAAGCCTCATTATTCAAGTCCCAAAAATTAAGAGATTGGTTTGCTCTGAAAAAAAATTTCCTCTGCCCAAAACAATTGTTAGCCACACAAGGTGATAATTAGCCTTGTTAGTAAGACAATATATCTAGGGCAAACAAAATCCTTGCTTAAAAGTAATACAATCAGGAGGACATCCTCACTGTCCCCGGACTCTTTACAGAATAAATGGGTCAGAACAATGTAAGGTGGAACAAAATAGCTCAGTTTTGACCAGAGCAATTTTCTTTCAGTGTGACAACTCCATAGTGAATTACTGTACAGCTACAGAAAGAGACAGGCAGGCAGTTAGCAATAAACAATAGTTCACACAGATCGAGGGTAGAACTGAAGCTGATAGTCAGAACACATTGCTTCTGCAGCGTATATAGATCCCTAAGGATATGTAAATATGGATGAAGTGGTGTGAAGCATCCCATGATGTGGGGAGAAAAAGGCAACTAAAAATGTTCCACCTTCTTCCTGCCTATGATATAGTCCATTTTATAGAGATGAGTGATTTTATGGAGGCATGGTTTCCAAATGTCCTCTGCCACTTAGGGATATTTGCCTAGTAAACACGTATTTTGAGCTTTGACTGAACCACCTCTGTCAGTAAACCATCTATTATTTCAGTAGGTTGCTGACAGAAGGCTTCTCAGCACACTTCATTCAGATGTGGTATCTTATTTTTTCTCCTCTCCTTTCCCCCACAAGACGAACTCTACATCTCCATGTCAAGAAGACTTGTTTTCAGCAATCTGCAGCATGGGTACCAAGGGTGAGTAGCAGGTATACTGTGAACAACAAGAAACAGGTCTAATTGAGTACTGGAAGTTAATACTTTTCAAAGAAGCAAAATAATGGTGACAAATTAGAGTGACAAAATGAGAATGACAGATAATCTTGCTTTTCAGAGAATCAGAATGGCTGAGTTTCTCACAACACTTTTAACTAAGAAATTCAACCTGGTAACCGGTCCTAAGAAAAATACAGACATTGGGTGCTGTAATGCAGTCTGCAAACAAGCAAACAAATATATTTTCAGTTTTGTGGTTATATAACATATATAATTTTGCATTAAATATTAAACAAGTGATTCAATAATTTCCTATTCCTGAGTCAATTACAAGCAACCACCAAATGGCTACCTTTGTTTAATATCAAAAAATATTTGATCGGAATTAAAGCTAAAGTGAAAAGAAGAAAAACAATTAGCCTGATGTTTGAAATGGTATGGATAGACAGTGGGACACAGAAAAAAGTCTCTCAAATTACAAAAACTGCAACAGAAAGAGCTTATGTGTCATCACAGCCAAGAGGCTCTACAAGGTGTTTCATTCAGTTGGTATGACCTAGAAAACAAGCAGTCAGAATATATTTTATGTATTCTGTTAGACAATTACATAAATTCATAAAGGACCAAACTAGTCTTCTAGGTTCTATATAGAAATAAAAAAAAAACAACTAACTGTGCCGTAGCTGAAACTAAATAGACATTCGTCAAAATATTTCCTCCTCTTTTTGTCAGACAGGTGTGTGCTAAACTTCACCTCCACTTTTATAAGAGGGAAAATAAGATCTTGTCAAACTCTCTCAGATAGAGAGAAAATTGTCAAGTATACACAGACTTAGTGAAAATGATGAGAGATTTGAGGGTGGTAAAGAAGGAAAGGACTTAAGATTGTGAGGTTGGAAACTGACAGAAGAAAACCATTGGCTTCACAAGTCGGAAAAGAACTTTAAAAAAAAAAGATATTCTCCACTTCTGCTTCTTCACAGTGAATCTATTTTCTCTTTTGATTTAAGATTGTCTAGAAAGAAGCCTATGCTATTAATTCAGATTGGGATTTCACAGAGTCTGTGTTGGCTTATTTGTGCTCTCATTAGAAACAATGAAAAGTTTGCTCTTCAACTCAGTCAGCCTTTAAACATTCTTAACTGCTCTTGAAAATCTCCTGGTAGGTTTCATTAAGGATTTCCCACAATTACAAAAAAAGATCTAAATGTTTTAGAGTAGAAATGCTGAACTTCTTGTAACAGCCCTAACTGTAACACTAACTCCACTTGTCAATATGCTACTAATATCACCTCAATACATGAACAGTACTGGAGAAGAGAGCTACATTATGCAGCAATATCATGTGATCTAGGATATCGTCTACATATTAAAATAGACATATAGGCTTTTTTTGTTTTGTTTTTGTTTTGTTTTTCTTTTTTTTCCCCCCTGAGGTAAATTGCATTCTTTTTATTTTATCAAAGAAAATTAACTCAGACTCATTCAGTCCTGGTTTATATCAACTCAGGGTTCTATCTGTGTTTTTTACCATATAAATTTCACTGGGTATATATGAAATAGTTGATGTGATACAATGTGCAGTAATCCTTTCAGTGAAAGATTCAGTTATTCAACATATCCCCTGTGTAAGGGGAATGAGAAGGGTAGACAATCAGGCAACTAGAACACATTGATTCTACACATCTGGGCATAATTTGCTGGCTTTCCTCTTTTGTGAATGCAGTTTCAATCTACCTTTGAGCAATGGAAAACTCTACAGAACATGGTCTTACATTCTAGGAGGGAATCCTAGCTTCATCATGAGCCATTTCCACAAGAAGGATTCAAGCAAGGGATCTTTAGCTTAGCCTGTCAGTGACAGCAGTCAGCAGGCAAAGAAGGGGAGAAAGTGGGAAGACATTCACTTCTAGACTGTGTGCTTAAAATAGTTTTATTTTTTTATTAATACTGTCGTGACAGGAAATGTCTGTTACAGTGAAAATATTTGGAAAACATAAGGTATGTCCGGTTAAGTGTCCTTGCCATTAGGATATAAACAAATTCTTCCCTGATGTCTCTGCTGTCCCTGTTGCATTTTGGGCAACAAACTGGTTTTCTATCAAGATGTCTCATGACTCACTGGTTACAGCACCCTTCTTGGATGAATGCTTCCATTGTGTAACTAGAAAGCAGAAGACAGGCAACATCTCTGCAACAACAGTTGCATTTTGCTTCACAAGATCATTCTCAGAACTCTAGGCAGACCGAACTGCAGGTGAGTGGAGACCCTCAAATTTCCTATTGTTTCGTGTACTCATAAACATATGGAACTTGTGTCTTGAGAAGCGCTTAACGTGTCCCCATAGATTGTTAACAAAGTCTTAAGCACTTGATATTTTGGTGACAGGCATCTAAGCCAGACAGATCTCTTTCTACCCAAAGCCCCCACAATATTAATTTCCCGAAAACAGCATTCCTCTGCAAGGTTTGAAAAAGATGGCACAGTTAGAAAAGGCATCTACATGGATTTAAGCAACCATTTCTTAGTAGCTACCTTTGATTTATTATACAGCCCATTTCTGAAACATTTACAGTATCTATTTTGCCATTGACATGGATGATGTAATGAGATTGATCCTAGTAATTACCAGTTTAAACCTCTCTTAGTCCAAAGCAACTGTCTCAGAATGAAGAAATAATTGCCACCTAGGTGCTTGCTTAATCACTGTGTTACTTACCATGTAGACAACACTCCATAAAATATTTCCAGCAAAAAACAAAAGTTGAAGAATTCACCCTCCAGACACATTTTTATAGGGTGGAAAAAATATATAGGCCTCTTGTACTTCTATGAATATGGCTTCTCGTGTGCATTCTTTCTCCAGGCTTTACTACTTGAAATTTCAAGTAACTAATATAGTGCCTATGAGCTGGTGTTGATCTGTCACAATCTGAGGCTAAGCCTAGTGTTTATTCACAGCAGAAAACTGTACTCGTACTCAAAAATTCTTTACAGTCTGAATGAATTTCATCACAACATTGTCATTCATTACTCTCTCAGTTTTCATTTCTGTTCAGAGGTCCCACTAAAACATCTCTGAGTGAGAAGGCATCTTGAAAGCTTTTGGAGAATCCTTTTCTCACATAATTAGTACACCAGAAAATATCCTAGTTGGACCGATATGGAGCATAAGCATCATATAACCCAGTTATTGTGAGATGTACTTAGAACGTTTCCAGGTGGTTTTGGTGTTAGATATTCATACTAAATGTTGCTTTAGCTATCATTTATTCCTAAATACTGATTTTAATACACCTACTCATGGAACTAGAGTTCCCATGCTTCATTTTCCATAAAGTTTTTCAGTGTAGGAAAAACAAGTGAAGGGTTGAGCCCTAATTTCTCCGTGAGTGATTTCTATGTCCTTTCCAGCATTCTACTTGACATAAAAAAAAAATTGCTTTTAAATAGTATCATGCATTTAATGTTCATTACAACACTTTCATCCCAATAAACTTGTAATTACTTCTAAATAATACATGAGAAGTAAACAAAAGTTGAATTCTCAGAAAGAATTTTAAAACATCTGACTATTGAATTAGTTACACCTTCAAAATTTAGGGAAAAAAGGAGTTGATTTTCACTGTTATATAATTTACCTTCTGAATGTGTGTTAGGCTCCTAATTGCCATCTTTAAACAACATAGACCATAAATTAGTTCAAAAGCTTTACAGGTCTCCTGGTTTTCAGTTATCTAGTTTTCTCAAAATACAGAAAATATCCTCTACTAGATGCCAAGAAATTTCTCAGCATTTTGAAAAACATGCATTATTGTATCCAATTGCTGTTTACTATGAAGCATTGGAAAGGTCTTCAGAACATAGATTGGAAGCCTGTATTACCCTAACCCCGATGAAGACAGTAACCCCAACTGAAGACAGTTGGGTTTAACTATGGATTTAGGAGACCTATGTGTCTTTCCTCTTCTGCACAAGAAAGGACCATATTTCCTTGCTTCTACAGCATTTTTATGAATAAGCTATAGCCTGTTCATCCATGTACATTTTTGGGAGTTAAGATGCAGATTTAATTCCCACAGACAGAGAATGAAGCTATCTTTAAGAATATAGCATGTAATTCTTATTGCTTTGGCCTTTAGCTCTTTTTGCTTCAGTTCTACCTCCTTAAAATGTTGTGAGAATGATTACAATGAAGATAATGAGATACTCAGATGCTGTCATGATGGGGCCTTACATATGGACTACTCAAATGGATAGGTTAGGATTAAATGCTCTTCTAGTTCCTAATGATGTAATTAGAAAGCTTTTAAATTTAAATGAAACACCACTCAAAGTGCCTATCTCTGGCATTGTGTGTGACCTAGAAGGCACATAACTGTAAAGATGATTAAGAACGCTTTGAATAAAAATGTGAATAATAAGAAATCAACCAATGCTGTAAATATGAAAATATATTCCTCTGTCACATGCTTGCATTTGGAGGATTTCATGTTTCTCCTCTAGCTAGCAGAATGAAGCTGTTGCTTCTCTTACGCTGAAAGGGCCCAAATGCTCAACAAGTGAAACTGCGTTTCCTTCTCAGTCCTTGTTCACCATATGATAACACAGTGTGCACATAAGTAACTACTCTTTCCTTGTGCCAGCAGAGCTTCGGGCAGATACAAGCAATTTGATCTCCTGTATTAAAAAAAAAAACAAAAAACAAAAAACCTCAGAATATTAAAGACTGAGCTTTGTGTTACCTGTAAGGTTGAAAAAAAACAACACAGTAGGAGCAGTTCCATGGCTGGGATTTCAGTAATGCTGTTTTGAAGTCAAAGGCAACCACTGCGAGTGTAGGACATCTTGCTCTCTTGTTCTTACTGGGTCGTAACACAATGCTGCATAAAATCCTTATGTCACAGTGGATCGTACTCAGCACAGAACCGTGATTTCCAGATTTTAACCTTCTTCTTTCTTGTAAGATAGGTATAAAACACACTCACTTCTTAAAAAGAAGGTGGCTGTGGAGAAGGCACCTTTTCTATAATTAAGCAAAACACAGGGGAGAGGAATCTACTGTCAGACTGCAAGCATCATACGGGTGATTTCCAAGTTAAAAGTTAATGTCTTGTCACCGGACTGATTTTGTAGGTATTTTGAGAGTAACTGATTGTACTGGGTCTGCTTGGGATTGTGATAACTTTCTTCATAGAAGAAGCCCGTATGGTGCTATGCTTTGTATTTGTAACTGAAGTAGTGTTGATAACACACCAATGTTTTAGTTATTGCTGAACAGTGCAGAGTGTCAAGGCTTTCTCTGCTTCTCACTCTAACCGCCGCCCCCTCCCAGTGAGTAGTTTTGGGGTGGGCAAGAGCTTGTGAGGGGATACAGAAATAAAGCATTTTCTAACATAGGGTATCTAGCCATGGCAGCATGGTGGGACCATGCAAACAAATTATTTTTGATATGGAAACAAAGAGAGTTAGATGTTTGGTACAGGAGTGAATGCCATATCTACAGAATAGAAAACTGCACATATCATGAGTCTGGAGAGGATTTTCTGGGAAAGAGGCTGAAAAGAGAGAGAGATCTATGAGCATGACATCTTTGTAAAAAGGACTACTGCTATTCACAGAGGGATACATGGGGTGAGTTCAGTAATGCTTGTATTTAGCATGTGTGACTGGTGGAACCATGCCTACATCTGTGCTTTTGCCATTCTTTAAAAGAATGTTGTAACTATTAGAAGAGCAGAGAACAGAGTTTAAAGTTTTTTCCCAACTATATAAAAAGGTCTTCTAGTGACAGATGTCAAGATCTTAATATATTTTTCTTCTAAAAAACAACATAAAGAGTGACTTAATTAAGGGCATAAGCATTTTCACAAGAAAGAGTAGCCATGTATTAAAAAAGATCTTTTATCTTGTAGACAAGAGCATAAAAAGAACCAACAAAGCATGAAGTCAGAGAAATTCAAGGAACACTCAGAACAGTTATTCATTAGAATACAGCATGAAGAGAAACAGTGCAATTTTCCTCTCTTGATGTTGTCAGGTCAAAACTGGATTTCTTCCCAGAAGATCTACTTCCATCAAATGCAAGTTACTCCTTTAAGATATAATTTTGTATCCTGTGACCTAATTGCACTTCCCACTGCAAAATCAAAGAAGTACCAAAATTGTCCTCCTAGATATAAATAAGACCAACAAAAGATTATCACATCAGCTCTGAATAATGAAACTATTTTTGCTTTTTGTATTGCAAAGCTGCTCACCAGATTTCCCTTGATTGTTTTCAATGTCATCTCTGAAACTAGCAATACAGAGACTAGTTGAAATAATATAATGATTTTTACTTTTCTATTTGTATGTAATGAAAATTTTTTTTAAGAAACTGCTTCATAAATGTTTACGACCCCTATGGTAAGTTGAGATTTCCTTCTTTTAATGATTTGACCATAACTAGATGTTACACAGAATTAAATGATCCTGGCTTTCAGATTTTTAACCTTTTTCTTCTAATCAGGTTTTGTCGACTGTCACTCTGTTTTCTCTCCTATAACAGGTCCACTGCTGTTGAGCCTCAGGAGCCACAAAGACAAAATCTAATAACCTTTCTTGATTTTGTTACATCCTAAAATATGTATGTGTTCTGGATGATATAATAATTCACTGTAGCTGCAACTCATTAATTAATTTAAGTTTTTGACTGCACAGAATTTTGAGTTTTGTAAGTTCTAGTTAAAGCAACACTGAAGGGAGAAAGTCTGATAGAAAATTTCCTGATAGGGCTTAATACATTCCCAATGCTTAAGGAAAAACTTCCTCTAATTAATGACAAATCTATTAGTTTAGCTCATTTTATTGTCATAACAGTGATGGGTGGAATTCAACTTTGGGTAAACACAGGTGTCCTATGCCATTGCAGATGACCTAGAGTATCTGTCACTGGAAATGCCATGTGTCTCCTGTAGGTCTTGTGTTATATCTGACAGCTGTGACACTAAATGCATATGTTTGCATATCTGAGTCACTCCCAGTGCTTTCATTTATAATTTCATTTAAGGTGGGTCAGCCTGGGCTGGAGTTAATTTTTTCTTAGCAGCCTGTATGGCGTTGTGTTTTAGAATTCTGACTAAAATAGAGTTAGTACCACACCAGTGTTTTAGCTATTGCTAAGCAGTGCTTGCACAGCATAAAATATTTCTCTGCTTCTCGCTTTTCCCCCACAGCAAGTGGTCTAGAGATAGGCAAGAGGCTAGCTGTGGACACAGCTGGGACAGCTGACCCAAAGTGACGAAAGGGATAATCCATACTGTATGACTTCGTGATCAGCAACAAAACCGAGGGGAAAGGGCAAATCTTTCAAAGCAGCCATTTCTCAGAGACTGGCTGGGCACTGGTCTCTTTGTGGGAGGTGATCCTTTATATCATTTGGGTTTGGGATTTTTTTTTTCCCTCCTTTACTTATTAAGCTGTCTTTATCTTGACCTGTGAGTTTTTCTCACTTTTTCTTTCCTCCCTGCTGCAGCGGGAAGGGAGCAAGCAGGTGTTGGGTGCTTAGTTGGTAGCGAAGGTCAAACCACCACATAAGGGCATACAGGAAAACTACTTATTGCCATTGAAAAGTCTATAAGTTCGAACCATCTTGAAAAAAGGAGTATTCTCAGTACCTTAGCAGTTGTATCTCCAGAAGGTGTGGGCTTCCAGAGCCTGCGGGTGATCCAGCTAAGTGAAGGGGAATTAGCCAGTTCTTAACCCACTTATCTCCATAGTCAAGAAAAAGGCAACTGCAGCACCACATGTTGTTACCTAGAATCTGCAAAAAAGCCAAGTAGACTAATCGGTAGGGAACAGTAATTGTCACTTTTTAGTCCCTGGGAAAATCTCAGTAGAAATCTAAGCATAATTCCAAACTGGCAACAGTCTGTGAAACCGTGATGTTTGAAAAAAATATTTTTAGGTAAAATAATCGCATTTTGCACTGATGCTGATGGAGGTGCTTAAAAGGGAGGTCTATCTAAAGCTTGTCATTATATCCATTGACTACCAACTAGAACAAACCCGACTGTAATACAAACCTGAGCACCTACCTTACACGTTGACATCAATATTGCGAATGCCTAAAGTTCGGTAAAATAAATCCCATCCAAAATCTAAGCTAGCTGTCAGAGTGAGATGGGGAGGGCACAGAGAGAGAGAGAGAGAGAAAGAGAAATAATTTCTTTGTAAAGAGGCTTATTTGTCTTCATT
The DNA here is from genome assembly GCF_000699245.1 of Pterocles gutturalis. Classification (NCBI taxonomy): domain Eukaryota; kingdom Metazoa; phylum Chordata; class Aves; order Pterocliformes; family Pteroclidae; genus Pterocles; species Pterocles gutturalis. The sequence goes on from NW_010140906.1 coordinate 67,835, forward strand.
ACCTACACATGTGACTAACATAACCCACGTGAATCACAGGTGGACAAAAACAAGTGAGATAAATCCCACTGTTGGTCATGAAAAATCCACAGAGGCATTCTTTCCCAGCACAGTGATATGCTACAAAACCAAAAATGTTTCTGAGTATACATATAACATGGTGTATAAAATATATGGTGTGCATGGTATTTGTACTATGTATATATAAGCTATACTGCAGAGAAAGGCCAAAGAATACCAGCCCAGCAAGTTTCTCTAATATTTTGAGCTGAGAGTCAAAATATTCTTTTCCATCTTTCTCACCTTCTTTACTTTTTGCCTGTATGCCTCTCTATATTATCTGTAGATGAAATCTGGGCTTAAGCTTTACATATGCATGATGGGTTGACCCTGGCTGGATGACAGGTGCCCACCAAAGCCACTCTATCGCTCCCCGCCCCTCATGTGGACAGATGAGAGAAAAGGCTTGTGAGTTGAGATAAGGACGGAGAGAGATCACCCAGCAATTACTGTCATGGGCAAAACAGACTTGACTTGGGGGAAATAGTTTAATTTGTTACCAATGAAATCAGAGTAGGGTAATGAGGAAATAAAACCAAATCTTAAAAAACCTACCTTTCCTACACCCCTCCCTTCTTCCCAGGCTTAACTTTACTCCTGATTTCTCTACCTCCTCCCCTCCTCAGCAGCGCAGGGACACAGGGAATGGGGGTTGCGGTCAGTTCATCACACATTCTCTCTGATGCTTCTTCCTCCTCAGGGGGAGGACTCCTCACACTCTTCCCCTGCTCCAGCGTGGGGTCCCTCTCACAGGAGACAGTCCTTCATGAACTTCTCCAGTGTGAGTCATTCCCATGGGCTGCAGTTCTTCACAAACTGCTCCAGTGTGGGTCCCTTCCATGGGATGCAGTCCTTCAGGCACAGACTGCTCCAGCATGGGTCCCCCACAGGGTCACAAGTCCTGCCAGCAAACCTGCTCCAGCCTGGGTTCCTCTCTTCATGGGGTCACAGGTCCTGCCAGGAGCCTGCTCTCACATGGGGTCCTCCCCAGGCTGCAGGTGTATCTCCGCTCCTCCGTTACCTCCATGGCTGCAGGGGCACAGCTGCCTCACCATGGACTGCACCACGGTTTCTTTTACCTGTTCTCTCTCCTATCTCTGCAACTGCGCAGCAATTTTTCCCCCTTCTTAACTATGTGACACTACCACTGTTGCTGATGGGCTCGGCCTTGGCCAGCGGTGGGTCCGTCTTGGAGCTGGCTGGTGTTGGCTCTGTTGGACATGGGGGAAGCTTCTGGCATCTTCTCACCGAAGCCACCCCTGCAG
>NW_010140907.1:0-32010 GCF_000699245.1 Pterocles gutturalis
AAAAAAAAAAAAAAGCACTTTATCTCATGCAGTCCAGTGTCTGGTCTGATTTGTGCAAGTGTTATCTTTCTCACCATTAGAAGTAGGTAGGTAATAGAGAATTGCAACTTTAGAATAAGTTTCTTTTTGTCACCTAATATAATTTAAAGAAGTTTTGAGCATTTTGGAGGGTAGTTTCCCTGTATTCCACAGTGTAAATTGATATAAATCAGTTAAAAAAAAAAATTCCAACATTTAGGGAAATTATTTGTTATACTTTATGTAAGACTTATAGGAAAAGTAAAATTAAGGAAAAGATTATAAGCAATGGGCAATTAAAAATGTACTATTATACTACATACAGTTCTGTCAGAGTTTGCACATTTAGCAGAAATTCTAAATTTAAATGTGTACAATGAGGTGTACAGTGATATATAATTTCAAGGATCTGAGGGGAGGTGGGCATAAATACGGCCAACCAGACTGAAAGATAGTTTATATGATAGTGCCGTCTAGAGATAAAATATTCCAGAAACTTGGACAATAGGGAAGAAAAACAGGTTTGTTTGTTTGTTTGGTTTTTTTCATTCTCTGCAGAACAACAAACAAGCAGAAGCACCTGGGGGTTGTGCTCATATGAAGCCAATCGGTTTCTTTGAGTGAGAACTTGGAACTCAACTAACGTGTATATGGATGACCAGTGGACCAGGACCCAGGCACAGTGGGGCAGCTAATTTCTCTGGCAGAAAATACCTACCTGTTGTGACAAAGGGAACAAGTGGGGAGACCTGTGTGTGAAACATAATTTGTGGCACAACTCAGGATTTAAGTTGCAGATCTCTGCTTTATTCATAACACATGGTATAATCTAAATAATTCCTACACTTTATACAATTAAAAAGAGTTACCAGAGACTGCAATATTATAAAATCAAAATGTATAAAAGTTAGCCTATAAAATACACACAAGTGAAGCAGACTTAGAACAAGAACAGACAAGAAAGCAGAGGTTATCATCCATTAATTAGAAAATAAGCAGTTTCATTATTGCAAATGAGAGTTACTGGTAATAATATAACAAATCCATGGACAAATGTAAATTCAAGCCTATCATGAGATTTAACATGTGATAAAATGCAAATGTTACCACAAGCTATTTCAGTCCTTACTGTAGGTGGTGCTGTAGCATAAAATATACATTGCACCCCGACTGCTGATTTAAAAATGTCTAGCTATGGCTGACATACAAGTTACTGTGCACACGGTTAATCCACAAGTTGTTGTGAGGAGTCATGTAAACATGTTGTAATTTATGTGTGGGTTATAGGTGTGCATAGGACTGTTTAAAAAAACTGAAATAATAAAAAATGTTGACTTCTTTGTCATAATACTAATATGCTGGTGTATTCTAGCATATGCTAAAGGTCTCTGAAATATATTTGTTGAGAAGGATAAATCGCTTTTTTTTTTGTTTTGTTTTGGTTGCTCTGCTTAGGAGATAGTAAGATGAGAAGATTTCAGCCTTATATTTTTATGTGAGAAAATCACAGATATTTAAAGTTTATACTGACTACTTCCTTTATTGGAATCAATATGAATTAATTTTCTCTACGCACGGAAAACACAGAGCATTGGTAAAAATCAAGTTCAATGCACATGGCACAAGCAATTCTTATTCCAGAGAAGTTTCAAAGGACATCGTGTTATGCTCAATGCACATGGCACAAGCAATTCTTGTTACAGAGAAGTTTCAAAGGACATCGTGTTATGATGCCCTGCTTCAAGCTGAAAGATAAATGGTATTTATAGACGAGAAATTAGTGTCTCGCTGAGTTAGCTGCCTGCTGCAAGCTAGAGCCGACCTCAGGGACAAGAGGGACCCCAGGAGACGGGCTGGAGCAGAGGAGGGCAGAGTGCTGTCCTGCCCATGCCCCTGCGGCACCAGCCCCCTCATCTCATGGGCACTTGGGGAGTTCTTGTTTTTGCTACATATTGTCTGTGCTACCTGTTTTGGAGCTAAAACACTTTGCTTGTCTCTTTTCAGATGGCAAATGCTGCAGTTTATGGTGCACCGTAGGAGAAAAAAATCCAACCTCCGCATTCCTCCTCCTCTCCTTTGTCTCAGTAGTAACTCAAATGGTCAGGTAAGCACCACCTGGGAAGCTGCTGGCTAGCTGACTGCTGATCCCCCTCCTGGCGGCAGAAGAAGCCACCCTATTTCTCTGTAAAATGTGAGGGAGGCTCCCTGCACTACCACTAACAGGAGACTGCATACCACCTGCAAGTGGCCTGGGTCACGAACCCTTGTATGAGCCCTGAAGCTGGTTCTCCAGCTGCTGTGGGGCACCCAGCCTCCCTGCGGGAGGTGTTTGTCCTGGGCAGTGAGCTCCTCTGGTTCCCAGAGGTGATGCATTGCTTGCATGATTGCAGAATGAGCAGAATGAGGTTTCTGTGCTGATCCACTGCTTAGCATTTCTGCTGAGGGTGCTGAGAAAGCCCTACATTTCTGCCTTGTACACAAATACTTGTCCCATGGACATGAAAAACTGCTTTTCTTGAAAATTGGTGAGTTGTGTCAATATACACCAACGTAGGATGAAGTCCACTGAACACAATAATTCTGGGGTAGAGGCAGTAATGAAAATTAAGCAAATAAATAAATGAATTTGCCTTGACAAAAGCAGGTGATATTGCTCAGAACTGTAGAAATGAAATCAAAACAACTGAACATGGAATAGCCAATGAGCACTCTTTGGATTTTTATTCTAGATTTTGTTCAGCATTAAAACACACTGATATAAGCAGATGATAACATGATTTTTATGCTAGTCTTCTATGCTCCTTTGATGTAAAATATAATGTGTTTACTTCAGTGGAATAGTAGGACTGAAAAATATTCAAAAAGTTCTGCTCTCATCCACATATATGTGCCTGAATCCAGACATCCTTTCCCCATTTCAGTGCTTTTCTTTCTTATAAGCTAATGGATATTTACAGCAGTGAAGGAAGCTTCATTGTTGTACACTGCAGCTTTGAGTGCCCTGCTGTCAATGAAGCCTGCAGCTCCACTTTCAGGACCTCTGTTAGGCAGGTTTTTGATGAAAGAAAAGTGCTTAAGAAGGTATCTGCAGAGTGCACGGAGCAAAGAGCTTGCTAGTCTGGTCAGGAACAAATGTGCAAAGGGTGCATCTTCAGCCACACCATTAAACCCGTTCTGGTTTTCATTTCACGCTAAGTTTCAAATGCAAGTTATCTCTAGTGTGGCAAAGTTTCTCAGTTATAAGGTGAGAACTTCTCTAAGTAATTTTCTTGTGCACCTTTGACTGATCGTTTTGTTTTCAGATAGGAGGCCCAGTCTTGCTTGTCTTCTCCTCTTAGTGTCAGGCTTCTAGAAAAAAAAAAAAAAAAAAAAAGCTTTTGCTGCACTGTAGTGCTCATAGTGCAATATCTGCTAATTATTTTGTTGGAAGCAGCATCTGCCTCTTGGGCCTCCTAGTCTATCCTGCAGCCCATTTTAGTAAGCTCTCCCACATTATTGTATCCTGCAGTCATGGATGTATCCCTTCCAGGCATCGACATACCATTAGTGTGCTGTGCAAAACACAGACTGCTTCCTAAACCAAGGAACTGACATGCAAAAAGGGGAGATGAGGGAAGAGATGCAAAAAGAAAACACCGACTGTACAAGCACTTCACATTAGAATGAATATTCTGGTAAAACACCATTTGAGTTGTTTAGCATCAGTTTATGAGAGTGTTGTCCAGGTACTGTTTTCCTTACTTTTCTATGAATTGCCAGTCTCGGCTCTTAAATTATTTGCTCTGGGAAAAATCCTGCCCTTAATCTTCTGACTGATGCTGGGAGCAGGAGAGCAGGGGCAGTTGCAGGAGAGTGTGTATGTTTCTGATCCTGACCCATATTTGCCTTCATGCACACAGGGAGTCAGAAGTAAACTCTAGTGGTACTTCTGTGCACTGCTTTGAGAAAGATGCTCACGCATGTGCCCCCTCTGGCTCTAATCTTTCACGTGTGGACAGAAGAGGTTAAAAGTAGTGATATGATGGCCTAAAACCAGATAGTCTAAATAGGAATTTGGTAGTATGATGACAAGTAGTGAGAGGCTAACACTGCTACAGTGGTGCCCTGAGTAAAAGCACCAAATCACAGCATTACTGTCAAGCTGGGCGGCGTGACTGGGCAATGCAAGGGAGTCTGGGCTGCACAAGACGCAGCAGTGAAAGAAGAGATTGGAGTAGTGAGCTGTAGTCAGCCTGTGAGCACTGCCACTGAAGAGGGCAGGATTCAGGTCTTGTCTGTGGTGCTGGGATGGTCAGCTGTCCCTGGAGCACCCTGGCTGCCATGGGGACAGGCGGGCTGGGTTGGAAGAGGAGGGACAAACCCTGGGGGCATCTGCCAGGCACTTATATCAAGCCTCTAATCTAAAAGCTGAGAGGTTGGACGTGTTCTCTGCCCTCTGCTTTCTGTTTTCTGAGCCTAGCTGCTGTCTTCCACAGCCCCCTCCTTCCCTGCAGTGTTTTGCAGGACAGGGCTGATCAGCAAACACAAAATATGCCACTTCCAGTAACACACTGGAATAGCAGTAGGCTGCATCATCAGGAAGTTCATTAAGATGCATATCTGGTAGCAGAAAATGTCAGTTCTGATATTCCTTGAAATTATTTGACAAAACCATTTATCATTGATTAAGTGCTTTTGTCAATGAAAAAAAAAATCATGGTAAATATGAACTAGTCATAAACTATTTCTAAGAAATAATTGATTTGTCTTTCCTGAATTTGCAATCAAATTTCTGTTAATTGTCCTAGATCTATGTGCAATAGCTAACACATGTCAAGAATAATAACATATTAGAGAAATAAAAACCAACTACGACAAAGCATTACTTTGAGTGACCACTGAAAAGGAAAGAAAACTCCCATCAGTTTCAAAGGAAATTATTTTTTCCATCTATGTTACTGATGTGGTGCCATTATTTACCAGTGAGTGTGTCTGCTTTAGCTTTACTATAAATTTTTTCCCTGACGCATGATTACAGCAGCTTGACCAATCCAATACACTTCTAAAGGTTTTATGCATTAATGTAAGCAACTGGTTCAATTATATATGGTTTATCTTGGTGACCAAATTTAAATAAGGATATAGCTCAAGATACAGATAGGCACTTAGACGATAGCTTTGAACACTGAGTTCTTGGTTCTTGATACTTTTAAAATCCCTCTGAGTACATCTGCCTTATTAAGTCACAAATGCTTGTACACATCTGTCTCATTGTTTAAATTTCTTGTTCACTTGAATACAAATTAGCATCATTACCATGAAAGAACTAGGTAGTATTTTTAGCAGATCATTAATTAAGACAAAAATTAATAGCACGGATAAAGGCTAGTTAATTTAAATAGTTCCTACCTCTGATAAGATGCCTTATCTACTTCATAGTATAACATTGGTCTGTTCTCTATATTTTTAGCCATACCAGAACTATGAGTGTTGTAATTAAACTGGATGATATGCAGTCAGCCTACATATATCTGTCTGGACTAGAGCTACCTTAGAATTTTGATGCAGAAGTTAAATTCTCTTGAACTTTCCCAGTTTTAATTTTCATTCATTAATGTCACCATTATTTATATTTATTGTGGTTTTTCTCTTCTTACTGTGTATTTATATAATGTATATTTTTATCTGAATTATATTTAAAACAGTAGTACTTGGTTTAATAGGGCTCCTAGGCTCACAACTTACAATATGAAACAAAATACAGGTCTTTCCAAAAGTGTAACTAAGGAGGTTGGATACAAGTGAAATTCAACACTAAATACGAAAAATCCCATCTTCCTAATGTCCAAGATTCGCCTACTTATGCATCATTTTTATTTTTAATGGATTAGAAGGAATAGGTACAAGTCCTCAACCGTTATTTCTGCAGCTTTGAAGAGCTAAGAAAGACCTCAGCACTACAGAGGTTTTCTAATTAAGTGCAAATACAGAGTATTCAGAGGCTTATATTTTTCTAATAAAAATTATCTGAAACAATTAGTATTAATGTCTGTTAACTCACTAACAATTTAATTTTTGATGTTTAAAACATATTTTTTCCACAGGCAGAGTTTAGATTTTCACAAGTTTTTCACCAAAACGCACCACTGTACTTCCTGAATGCCGAAGTCCTTAGGATGGAGCTGTGTTGCAAGAATTTTATTTCAAATACATGTTTACAGTTTAGAAAAATAACCACATAGCTAAGCTGTGATCCTAAAAATCATTCAGAAAAACACTAAATACACTAACTCAAAACAATATTATAAATTCGTACAACTTAATAAGGCTCTGAAAAGCTCTACTTGCTTTCTGAAGTACTTTATAACCTTGGGCTGTCTTAGTGACTCAGTTTTGGTGAATATTAACATCATATGCAGAGAAAGAGGAAAAGCAAGCAGGTTTTCGTCATTTTGTATTTTCAAAGATTGAAGTTGAAAGAAAAAACAACAGGAACATTGTGCTGTATTTCATGCTTTTCCACTTAGACAAGCTCATCTAAATGATAAAAAAAGAGGAATGCAGTATATTAGATGTACCAAACTGCCAGACAAACTCCTAACGAGCCTACAACAGCTGGTATACCTATACGATCAGCAGAGGTGAATCTGAGACAGATTTAAACCATTTCTGTCTCTAGGATGTTTCTGCTCCCATAAGCTCTACAGATAAGCAGTCTAATAAAGGTTTTCATCAAACACCTTAAACGTCGTTCAAATATCAAGTGAAGTCAATGATGAGGTAGGGGTCTAAGACTGAGTACATGAGACCAGAGACTTTTTTCTCCTCTCTTTCATTTAGAGTGAGGTGGTGAAATTTCAACTCTAATGGGAAATGTTTGAATGAAGAAAATGTCTGTGCTGGCTTCAGGGACTTTCAGCTACGCTCAACAGATGTAGTTGTATTTTTGGGCAGATCTCAGCAACAGAGCATCTCAATTGCAGGCAGTAACATTTCCGCTAACAGCCTATTCAGTCAGAGTGGCTCTCATGACGCGCAATGCCATTCATGGCATATTCACTTAGTTTTCAAATGTAACAGAATGTGCAATAATATTTGCATTCATTTGCATTTCAATGTTGACATGCAAAATATTAGAACTAGTTATAAAAGAAGAGATATATTTGGCCATTGGCCATTTTGTGACTGAGAAGCTGCATGGAGGCACTGCAGTGACTGACAGCTTCTAATAGTTACTTAAAAAGATTAAAGTGCTGTGGTTCGGGCCAATTTATGACCTTCTCCAGGTAAACAAAGCTCCCACGAAATCATTAGGACTGGTGAAGAGGCTTACTCACAATTGCCTCAAAACCTACAACTCCCATTTGTGTCTTTACACTTACCACAAACTGTTCTCAGCAAGAGGAGCACGGCTCCTTGCTCGTCAGATGCTCTCTGACAGGTGCATTAAACATTGATTCTCATGTCTGCAACTCAAGCACTAAAACATGTATCACTGTCTAGACTGGGAGACTACCAGCTGGGTGAGAAATTGGCTGAGTTGTCAAGCCTGGCAGTAGTGGTCAATGTGTTGCACTCTACCTGAACACCTAAAGCAGGTGAAGCACCTCGGAACACCATCTTGGGATCTGCTCTGTGTAATATATTTATTAGTGAACAGGAGGAGGAGGCAGAGGAAATCCTCATGAAGTTTGTGAGCAGCGAGCTGAGCCTGAGCCAGCAGTGAGCCCTGGCACCAGCAACAGCCAGCAGCATCCTGGGCTGTGCTAATAGGGAAGGGATTGCTCTTCACTCAGTGCTTGTTAGACAGCTTCTGGTGTACTCTGTCCAGGAGAGACTCCAGGCTAAACTGGAGTGCAGTGGAGGGCACCAACATGCTCAGGGGGCGGAAGCACTTGTTCTGAGAGGAGAGGCTGGTGGTGCCGGGCTTGTGCAGCCTGGAGCAGAGATGGTCTTGGGGGAACCTGACAGCAGCCTTGCAATACCTGCATGGAAGTTGTTGAGAAAACGGAGCCAGGGTCTCTACCGAGGTGCATGGTGGGAGGAAAAAAAAGTCAGTATGAAAAATTGGAACAGGTTGTCCAGAGAGATTTCATAATCCCTGTCCTTGCAGGTTTTACAGACGTGGCTAGCCAAAGCACTCAGAAACCTGGTCTGAACTTGGTGTAGACCTTGTTTTGAGCAGAAGGTTGCAGTAGAGGCATTGTGAGTTCCCTTTCAGCCTGAATGATTGTATGACTCTGTGATGCTACAGAGCTAGATAGTTTATTACAGTGGTAGGTAGGTTTTGCTTTGAAAATTAAGCAGAAGTGCTCTATAGATTAACATGCTTGCCTCAACTTGTTTCCAACAATGGTAACAATTTTTCTTACATTAATTACTTGTCTTCCTTTCCCACTTTTTGTGCTTTCCATTTAAGGTCAAAGAATCTGCTTCTGCTTTTTATTCTAATATTACTACAACTTGTGACAACATAAATCTGTATTATAACATCCTCCATCCCCTCAGTCTCTTCCCGGTACTCCTCCTCCTTCTCCTCTCTCTTTTTTGTCTTCAACATTTTCAACTGTTGTGGCATGATCAAGCTCATTCATGAAAACATCTGGCCTCTAAATCACTGTCTATCTCTCGTTGTTCAGTGCAGCCTTTATGTGGCATGTGTTAGAAAGCACTGGGGGTAGTTGAAAGCCTCCTACTTTTCTATTTTTTAGCAGGTCTCTAAGGCTTTCATGGATCCTTACAGACCCTTTCACAACAGCACTCTTAACTACCAGCTTTGTTTCTGTCTAAAGCACCTTTATCTCCTTCTTATGCTCACTATTTCTCCCTTGATGAAGGAACAATTGTCTCGGTGCCATGCTAAGGAGAATGTTATGAAATGATGGTGGTGATTATTTTTCCTGATTACTGTTCATTAAGCAAATATAATAATTTATGTAAATATTTACAAATGTCTTCCATGCAGTCACGCTGACTTGTTGTCCAAATCAATGGCAGTTGCATACAATGATGTTTCAATAAGGTAATCATATGAAGAGGTTTCTTACACATATTGCAAAACTTCACACTGATACTGAAGATTTACTACATGATGAAAACAACACACATAGCTGAGACAAGCAGTTGAGGTACTCAGATGTACTGCTGCCTGGAAATTTTGATAGATGCAGCTGATCACAGATGTATCATCCCTAGAGCCCCTCTTTATTCTTCTTCCTCAGTACTGTTGCTTGAAACTATACAGAGCAACCGTAACTGGAAAAGCTCTGCAGCAAATAGCAAGTACATCTACACAGCTAAACAGAGCACAATACAGGGATTCCCAAGCTATTAGGTTAGAAATTCACACAGCGTAGACAGGATCAATATAGACAAATTATTATGGAGCTCCATACACACCAATTAGTCTGCCAGGAGTCACAAACTAATGATTTCTCGCTCAAGCTGACTTCAGCCAGAAAGTTTGTTTTCCAACGTTGGGCCCTACTCCAATGTTATGTGACTATAAACCCGGCCAGCCTAAATCTGTGTGTCTCTGCTGATTAAATATGTGCAGAGAGAGACAACGATGGTTCATGACAGAAACCTGCTTTATGTGTCTCATGGAAATCTAGACTTAATTTCTCTCAAGGTAATGTTTTGTAAATGTCAATTCCAAACTATGTTGGCTTAATAAACAAATATTAAAAACACCTTTATGCAATCAGTGTAAGACTTTCTGTTTGCAGTGTCCATGTGATGCAGTGAACTGGAAATTCTGTGACCACTTAAACTATCTTTTAGAAAATGATAATAGATTAATTATTAAAAGGATTATTAGACTCAGCAGGCCAGACTGCCAGAGTCTTTCAGGAGGACATCTCAGTTTCACCGAGACCAAGAGCAGAATTTCCACTGGCTGCAAAGGGTTTTAAACATTAAATTTACACTTTTTAAATATTTTTCAATATAGCAGGGATCTATGTACTGCAATGTTGATATTGTCAATGCTAGAAAGACTGGTAAGGAGACAGGGACAGAAGGTAGTTGGGAACTTGGGATGAATTTCAGCATCAACAATGTATGACACCCTGATTCACATACAAATGCAGGAGGAAGGAAAGGCACTGCTCACATAAGACATAGAACAAATAAGCAGAGCCAACTCAGTCCAGGACAGGACTGCAATGTGAAAGCATACTCTGACTCTTCTCCTTGCTTCAGTCTTTAAGAAAACTTCATAGTGCTGAATACAGTCTAACTCTTGGTAGCTGATTTCCTGCTTCTGGAGGCTTTTCTTTTGTGAATTTTATGTCTTCTCATCCCAAAGCTCTGCAGCAGGGAAGTAGAAGGAAACCAGGCCTGAATAAGGAAAAAGAATAGGTTTGCTACATAAAAAAAAGCTTAATTAAGACTGCAAATTCAAATAGGGATGCCAGTCTGAAAACTGTCTGTGATACTTTGGTCCCTTGTGTTTATGCTTCACTTCTTTAGTTATGTGCTCATATATTATCTTATTTTCCACATGAACTAGCACAGCTCATTTGTGAACAGCATAGCTATGCTTGTCAATGTTTTCTTGTCTTGTTCAGTAGGTGGCCCCATACCATACTTACTGCACACCATCTAAATTCAGCTTTCGATCAGAATGATTAATTTCTTTGTGGATTTGATGCCAAGATCTTCATCTCAGGAGTCAAGCTTGGAGAAATCTGTCTTACACTGGCTATTCGAAATGGCGCTAAGAGTCCCAGCATTATATAAGAGAATGTTAACTGATACAGGTCAAAAAAATACATGGAAGATTGTGAGAGAAGGATCAGTCCCAAGCCTGGGCCTTATTTGCTAATATGGACATAGCTTGTACACAAAGCTAAAATGGCTCTTTATCCTGAGCAGTCTTGTCCGTAGAAGTCCTGGGGGTGCAACTGCTTGTTAGTTTTCTATATGTTTGAGATGGTACTTGTTACGTTGCAGATAAACTGCCTAAATTTTTAGCTTAAGTCTCTTTTGTGACTGGCTTGTGTGTTTGGGAAAAGTTAATAATCTGGCTAAACTTGGGTATATTTCAGAAAGGTCCTCTTAAAATATGCATCCTGCTATCATTTTAATATCTGTGCTCCAACACATGGATAGTTACAAAAAGCCGTTGTCAGAATTTCTTAATTTACTTCAGAAAAGGAACAACTTTCACCTTAGTTTCCCTTTTGAAAACAGAGAACTCTTTTAAGTGCAAAAAATTGAAACAAAAAGTTCAGACCCAAGACAAAGCTTACAGTGGCAATATTTAGTTCATGATGGGGCAAAATAATTGGGAAGCATGAACCACGGTAATGTGGGGGAATCTCAGTAATGGGTGGCGGTACCAGACCTGCTTAGAATTTAAACTAGGTAGCTCCATAATCATGTTAACACAGGACCGTAGAATCATAAATAAGTTAATTAGAAGAGAGGTCTGGTGGCCATCTGGGCAAGCTTCCTGCTCAAAGCAAAACTGCTGCTGACATAATATGTCTGCCAGGGCTTTGTTAGATGAGTCTTGAAGACCTCCAAGGATGGAGATCCATAACCTGTCTGGGTCACCTGTTCAAATGGTGAATTATTGCCCCAGGAAAAAAGAGTTTTCCTAAATCCAATAAAACCTGCCAAGCTGCAGCTTGTAACCATCGCTCCTTGCTGTCTGGCTAGAGAGTTTGGCTCTCTTCCCTTTGTAACTCCCCTTCAAAGACCTGTGGCTTTGTTAGGAGATCACCTCTTTACCCTGTCTTGATCAAACTAAACAAGTTCAGTTCTCCCAACATCTTGTAGGTCAAGGGCCCTTGTCCTCTTGGGAGGCTTCAGATGGATCTTCTCTAGCTTCTCCACACCCCTCTTGACATGGGGCCCAAAACAAGACACAGTCCTCCAGGTGCAACTTCATCAGTATCAAACAAAGAGGGGTAATAACTTTTCTCACTTTTTCCAATGTAGCCTACTGTGTGCCTTGCAATAATTGTGGTGAGGCTGCAGTGTTTGTTCATCTCTCAATAAGAACACATTGTGCTCCTCAAGCTTATGGTTCTTCAGCAGGGCTGCTGCTCAGCCAGCTACCCCACAGCCTGTGTCCACTCAGGGGGTTATCTCACCCTTGGGTGTAGGACTTTACACTCCTTGTTGAGTATCAGGAACTTTCTATTGGTTTAGTCCTCAAATTTATCAAGGTCCTTCTCGACCAAGCTCTGCCTTTCCTTGTGTCATCCCTAATTTGATATCATCTGCACATTTGCTGAAGGTGTACTTTGTGTGATCCACGTTGCTGAAAGTGAACAATGTCAGCCCTGGTATTGACTCTTGACTTCTGGGGGTAATGTGAAGCAGCTGTGGATTTGTCAGTCTTGTACCAAACTCACCAAAGATGTAGAAGCTTACAGTTATATCTGTAGCATACTACGCAGCTTTTGGCAGAAAATACCGCAAAGCTGTTTCCTGCATGATATACCTGGGGATGCTAGCCACTGTCCCTACATAGTGCTGTGTAGAAATACCAACTCATTTGGAGTTAAACTGAGGATTCCCTTGTGGTTCTGCATTTAAACCATAGACTCTATAGAACATGTAATTGATTCTTCTTGCTTCTAGAGACAAGAGTTCAAGACCAATTGAGTTTTCTTTTTTTTTTTTTTTTTTTTTTTTTTTTTTTAACAGGAGTTTTGTTTTTTTTTTTTTTTTTTTTTTTTTTTTTAGTATTATACCAAGAGTTAATATTTTCTCTCCCTCTAGTGTAGGTGAATTTTTCACTTCAAAGTGATAAATGGAGCTCATTAGAAGTTCCCTGTTATCTTATAATGCCTTACAGTAAATCTGTATTGTACCATTGTTGTTCTGCCTTGCAATGCAGAAACAGGGCATTGTTCAACCATCCCCTTGAAAACACAGTGTGAATTTGAAGACAAAAAGCAAGGAAAAACTCTGAAGGCAGAGCTGGGAAAATCTCAGTGCTACTACTTTAAATGGGTTTATGATATCCATTGGCAGTGACAACACCTCAAATAGTTTGTCAGTCTTTGTGATTAAGCCCTTTCTGATTCTGTGGTCTTTACAGACAGGTTTCTTTCTGCCTTGTGCACGCTTACGTGTTTGTAAAAATTCATAACCCTTAGGAAAAATATTTTTTCACTCAGTCTGTTTTTTTTTCCTAATTGTTGCATTCAAAATAGAAACTTATAGATTTTTATATATGTATTTACATATTTGTTGACTGTTTTCTACAGGTATTACAAAAACATTTTAAATACCTTTTTTCTTCTCCTGTCCTCCTTCAAACGAGAAATTAATGTTAAAAAAATATATAGTCTATTGGTGCCTGAAAATACAAAAAGAAGCTCTGAAAGGAGAAGTAGCAAAAGAGGACAAAGGTTTATTAGAAGGCAGTAGGATCATGTTTAAAATTAGTTCACTCAACAGCAATAAAAATGAGCTCTCTCTTCTGAAAATGCAGTCAAATTTATCATAAATGTAAAAAAATTCATAGACATTTTTATAGGTAGCTGTGCACATGGGAAAGCTAAAAAGTCACCTTCAAACTGGCATAAAAAGATAGCTGGCATTGAGATACAGTGTTCTAACTGAGTCTTGTGCAGAGATCACTGTGGATATAAATATCAGCAAAAATGAAAATCTTAAGTATTGCTATGCACCGGTGTAAATGCAATTGTCTTGTTTTCATCTACATTTCTTAGCATATGCATCTATCTTGCTTTTATGTTCCTAATGTGGGTTTTGGACAAAGATTGCCAAAACCAAGACTTTCTAAAGACTCTAAATGGCTAGCATGTAAAAGTGGTAATTTGGATGAATAGAGAGCAAGGAAGCCATATTTCAAGTGGATGTGCTAGTGGCTGAGAACAAAGCATTTATGTGAATGAAATGCAGATAAATTAAACTGAGGGAGTATGTCATCTTCTGGGTTTTTTATTTATTTTTATTTTATTTTTACTGAAGACTACTCTGGAGCTATATCAAGAATGGAGCTGTTTGCTTTTGTTTACAAAGAAATGAAGAGGGCATCTTGGACTTTTCAGAGAAAATGTCATGTTTCTCTTTAATTACTTCAAAGCAGTGGAAAAGAACATAGATTAAAATGTAACGTACTTTGAATGATGATATTAATTGTGATGCAGGATACTAAAATGTTTAAAGTAAGATGATGTTAACTATGGAAGCTCTTTGCTAAAAGAAGTTCAGGAGTGTCTGGGTACTGAATGCTATCAGAATAATTATTTTTTAAATTAATTTTTCCATTGTCTTCCAAGCTGTTCTAAGATTTTTGCAAGCTGAGTAAATTATGATGGTCCTAGAGACAAGGAAAAGAATAAATAAATTTTGCATCTAAAGCTTTGCCAGAATTCCATGCATATGTAGAAAACGTTCTGCTGATTCGGATCCCAAGTATCCAATTTTAGAGAGCTGAGGCTGATGAATGGCTGCACAAAATTGTTTTATGACTCATGGCTCAGAAAAGGATTTTCATATGTTATAGCCTCATCAAACAACGGTGATGTTGGGTGCTAATTTGCTGTATGCATGCTGTTGCAGGGTGCTTTGGATGCCTTAGCCTCTGTGCTGCCGAGACCCTCCTGTTTGCGGGTGTGCAGCCTGCCTTCCGCCAGCAGTGTGTGGGGTGCCCATCACCCCAGCCACTTGGGCAGGATCTCCCTGGGCCCTGGGGTAGGATTTTCACCTCCTTGATCTCATGGTTTTTCTCTCAGGCTGTTGTTCTTGTGGCCTTGCCCCGATGAAGTCGGTAATGTGGCTGTGGCAGGTTCTCATAGGAAGCAACTGTGACGGGCAGGAGAAATACTCCATCTTTGTTTCCCCTTGGTTGGGGCTTTGGGAGACATGAGACATCCAATAATACACTTTCACTGAGTGTAGCAGTCAGTGAGGATGCAGCACCATCTGCAGCTGGCTGGGTAATAAAAGACAACCCAGAAGGTTGAAGGTTCTTTCAGTTTTCATCCTTTCTATTCTAACACACGACTAACACAAGTTTAACTGTTTGGGACAGCCATAAACTTTAAAAGTTACAGAGTCAAATAAAACAGTTAAAAGTGGTAGAATTATAGAATCATAGAATAATAAAATGGTTTGGGCTAGATGGGGCCTTAAAAAACAGGACATAAATATACATACGTGCACACGGGCACTCACTTACACCAGGTCTCTATAAATTTTTCTCCAGCGGCAGTCTACTGTAACTTAGTCACAGAAAATACAATAAAAAATTGTATTAGAAGCTGAAGACTTTACAATTCAATTTGCAGACTTAATTTGATTTCATTTTATACAATAATTATTTATGTTTTTCCAAGCCAGCAAGTTGAATGTGCAAAGAGAGTTCTCTGCACTTTGGTGGAACTTCTGAGAGCTGAATGTCAGTGCTGGTGGATGTCTGTATAGTTCAGCTTTCAGCCTTAGCTCTTTAGAACCACTTCTGACTATTTTTTACTGGTCAAATAGTGCAGAAGAAATGCTTTTCAAGATACACTCTTGAAGTTCTAGTACTAAGAACTCTTCTGTTTTTCATCTTCTTCCAGCTGATTGACAATTATTTTGGCAAAGAGCAGGTATACACACAGGCAAACACTCACCGGTGCACAGACAAGGACACACAGATCAGCTTTAACACTTTGCAGTCATTCTTCTTTTCAAAGCAACTTACCAGAAAACAAACAAACAAAAATCCATAGAACTGGTAAACACAGATTTCTTTATTACTGACATTTAAGTAGTTCACATAGGGTCCTTAGATTAAAATATCTCCTTCTCAGTAGCTATTTGGAAAAAAAAAAAAAGAAAAAGAAAAAAGGAGAGTTTAAATCCTGTTCGGCTATCTGTACCTACAGTGGTAAAATAGTTGCTAAATATAAAAAAGGTGGTGGCGGTGGCATTTATCTCCATGCAGTGTGAATTTAGGGCAGGGATTTAACACAAATTATTAGAGAATGCTGACAGGGCATTGTTAATCATCATCTGTACATTTCTCTTGAAGCAGGTTGGATATTAAACGTGCTGCTCATAGAATTGGGTCAAACATGCAAATTAGCTCAGTACAGGTGTTACATTGTTCCTTTCCTACAACTCACCTAATGGAGATACGCTCTGTACTCTGTACAGGGCTGTCTAAAGATTTAATTCCATAAGGAGTTCCGTTATTATCACCACCATTTTTTTTTTTTTTGAAAGGATGCAACAAATCCTATCAGGCCTGGCGTGCTTGTGGGTAAATGATTAAAGATACATTTTAAAATAGGTACCACATAAGCAATTAATGTCATATTAAGCAGAACAGAATTAAAATAATATGTACATAATCAAGGGCTCCTTATTCTGCTGACTCAGATTCTCTGGGTATCAACAGACCATGGCACAACTGTAAGAGCATCAAGCCTGGTCTCCTGGTTAGTGCAGTCGCCTGGGATGTGCTGGATGTAGCTGTGAGTCCCCTGAAAGTCCTGTTTTCTCGAACCTGTAAGCTGTTACAGGGCAAGGGTCTATTTGCGACAGAAAAGGCAGGTCCCAGGCATTCGTTCAAGAAAATTCACGTCAGGGACAGAATCTGGGTTTTGGATGTTGAGTGTAAAATGCATTTTCTTTCCAACAGGAGCTAAGGTTTCAGGGTTGCCTAGACAGGTTTCATGCTTGGTATTTCCAAACTGCCCAGGCAATTCTCTGTGCGCATGTGTCTGCATGTTTGTGTGCGTGTGAGTGTGCATTCTGTGAGGGGAGCTGAATGTTGTTCTGATGCAACTCATCCACTGCAGGGGAAGCCTAACTGCTCATTTGCTGTGCTTGATCTAGCTCTTAGGCTTCTATGTACTTTTATAAAAGTAGAAGAAAATAAACCAAGTGTTTCTGTAAAATGATCAATAGCAAATACGCTTCACTGGCTTCACTGTGGGAACAAGCACAGGAAATTCCAAAATGTTGCATAAATTTCTGTTTTGTATGAAAAGCGATTTAGGAGATCAAAATTTATTCAACAAATGACTTACTCATAAATGGCCTAGAGCTTTGTAATAAATCCATTTTTAACAAGGGGTTTTTTGCTCTTTTGGACAGTACGTGAAAGAATGCTGCAGACAACTTACTCAGGAGAATGAGGGCAGAGAGGTGAAACAAAGACCCTTGATTCAGAACAGAAGAAGAAAGGTAAATCCAGGCTGGAGCTGGCATTAACTTATTGTTCCAGTACTCTTCCTATTGTGCTTTATTAATACTACTAAAGTTTTAAGTATTACTTTAAAAAACTGGAGTTGCTACAGAGACCGGAAAGCTGTTTAAAATGTATATAAGTCTAATTTGCTTTGTTCTTTTCCTCATGGATAACAGAATAGCATCCTCATGAATATTAGGTAATTTTGCCAACAAGAATTGGGACATGCACAAGAATGTAAGAATACAGTCTGTTATGAATATGAGAAATAAAGAGTAGATCTGATATTGCTGGAGGCAGGAAAGCAGTTTGGGTGTCAAAAGCAGGTAAACAGAGCCAGATTTCCACATGTTCAATAGTCCCACTTACACAGGTGAACTGGATGGCGTTGAAGGATTATATTTCACATCTTTAATAAACTTTCAGCTTCCTCATCACAAATACTTATTAACAATGTAAATATGTCTCAGAAATACTTTTCAAAGTATTAAGCCCATTACTGCTCCTCAGTTTCCAGTGTACTGAAAATCTAGTTCTTCCCTGCTGTTAAAACTGAAGCAGTTGCATTTTTTCCTTTTCTAAACAAACCAAAAAACCTGCATTCGTAGTTTTTTTTAGTAAGAAAGATTGTTGTAATTACTTATAAACATAGTGATGCAAAGGAGTCTTACTGTTAGTTCAGACTGGACTGGCAGTTTCCAAAGTGTTTCCAGAGCCTACAGGAGAAGAAATACTTTGTAGACATATAATTAATCATTACTCATTTTGTTAAATAAATTTCAGTCTTGCCTATTAGGTTTTTGTAGTGACAAGTTAATTAAATAACAAATTATCTTAAACAAAAATTTCTACCTATTTAAGATACACCAGAATTTTTCAGCTGCCAACAGTTTTCACAGGAGGTGCCTCAGCTGTTAAATGTCATGCAGTCTTTATTTTAACAGGGAGAAACCTCAGGCTGAAAAGATAAAGAAGATTCCATAAAGTAACCACAAAACCCACATTTGTTCCAGAAGAATAAAATATTAGTATTGGGTCTAGCATTTGCATGCATTTTGAAGCTGCCTTTTTCTTGGGATCTGCTTTTAAGCTGAGGGTCCCCTGCTTATCCCCTCCTGAGCTCTGCAGCGGATGCAGCGCAGCAATGTCCGTGACAGGCCATGTCCTCAGTTGGTGTGGAACATGCACCCCACCTGTGGGCCCTTTTCCCAGCCCAGCCTTGTCCCATCCCCAGTCCCCACGGAGGGGCCCGGTGTCTGAGCCTGGGGCTGCCCCCATGCTCCTGTCTGGGGCGGTGGGATGTCCCTGGCTGCCAGGCCCTGCCCTGCTGCTCTGGGAGGCCCCCACTGCCCCCTGCAATCAACCTCAAGGAGCCTCCAGCCCCCCATGCCCTGCCATAATTCATGAAGCTGAAGATAGATATCTCTGCTTTATTTGTCTACATTTGTGATGCCATGAGCTTATGGAGTATTGACTTCATCCTCACGTAGACAGCTAAAGTAAGTCAGAAGAAGTGTATCAGAAGAGCTGCACCCCCAAAAAGCCCATTTTTCCCGAGAACCCCATAAAGGGACACTAACCTCAACTACAGGCAGAAATCTAAAATCAAGTGGTGTAAATCCCATTCTCCACATTTATTTGGTATGTGGAGTAAAAACATGTAGTAAAGCATTTCATAGCTTGCAAGACTGTGTTACCAGCGTGCAACACCTGTGAATTAAGCAAACCTATAGATCAGATCACTGGAAAGTGAACTGCCCAACTTAAATAATCAAAATCTCAAAGGTTACATACATGTGTGTGTATATATATATATATATATATATGGAAGTTTTGGTTCTAGTACTGTAATACCAATGTGGAAGAAGAGTAGGCGTTACACCACTTGTGAAAAACATCATGGCAACTTTTATAAGCATGAGTGACTCCATGTGTCATCGTTTTTATGATTTATCTTAAGCCAAATTATGTATGATTTTGATTTTATGTGGTGTGCCTTCAACTGCAAGAAATCAACGGCTATGACTGCTGCAGGAAGATTTCTAAATCTTCTGTGGAGAGAATGACATACTTTATAGAGTTGCTTAAATTTGTTCTTCCTACTGTTGCCAGGCTTCTTTCACTGAAGGTATATATAATAATTTGGGTTTATCTTTAACATAAAGAGAATTGACACTGGAGTTTGGAATAATCCAAGAACAAGTGTAAAAATACCACAAGAGAAAAACACAAGAAGATCACTCTGTATAATATGCTCCCTCAAATACTCCCATGGTACTTACCTCAACTAAGCAGACAGGTTCCCTTTATTTTAAAAGTGTAATACATACCAGGTAGAAGCCAGATATCACCAGCTAAGAAACAGATCAGACAACAGCACTGCTTTACACAGTAACAGCCCAAAGGCAGAATTTCTGTCCCATGAAAGAAGATGGCAGAATTTTACAGTGTGAGGACTTGTTCTCATTCTGTGAGAAATAACTTCATTTAATGAGTTTATTTGAATAATGTGTCAGAGGGACATAATAGGAAAATTCATTCAGAAACAGTCAAAAATAGGTCAGAGCTGATTATGAATATCATCAGTCTAAAATATAACAATTATTTAAATTCCTTCTGGTAAAATCTTATGTAACTGCCATTGTCACTTTGTCATATTTCTTATATTCTAGTTGAAATTAAGATTCACATTTGAATTTACAGGATAGAAGTAAGCATCAGCAATTGTTCAGAGATATAGTCAGCAGGGTCTTTGTAGCCAGGAACAGCTTGGCTATCTTACCACCAGCTCTGCCTCCAAAACTCACAAATTTTTGGGGCGAGCAGCAATCTGCCCACTTGGTACTCAGAGACCAGTTGTGGCAGATCAGAAACCCTGATCTATGTTTCAACATGGCAGAGTTAAAAAACTGAGGATATTTCTAGAGATATTCTAGCTGGCAAATGGCCTAAAGTATCTGGGAGCTTTGTCTTTTGCCTAAAATTAATAAAGGAAGGCATAAAAATCCTGCAAGCTTACTCATAGGATGGAAAATGGTAAAAGAAAAAAAAGTTACAAATACTGATATTTTATTTTTGTCAAAGAGGTTAGAGTTCTTTAAATACTTTCCAGCTGACATCTTGGTTATTTGTCGTTTTAGTGAAAAATGGCAGAAATTCCCTGAAGCACTGTGGAATACATGAACTTTGTACCACAGCTCTAAATTTCTCCATTCACACAAAGGATCATGGTATTTTAACGACCCAAATGGGTCAGTACCTTTGTTTTGTAGCTCATCTAGTGGGGCACTAACCTCAGCCTGTTCTTGTTTACCTTTACTGTTATTTGACTATACTGAGAGTGGTAGTGTATATTATTCTTCATTTTAGGAACTCGAAAAGGAAATACAAGAGTCTTATTTCAGTCATGTCAGCAATTATTGAAGATGTGAAACCAAGCACTTGCAATGTATAGTGCTCAACCAAGCTGAATGACAGATAAATGCTGGGAAAAAATAGCTGAGAAAACTGCAGTTCATTTTGAGCATTAGATGAAGTCTCTTTTGTCACCTTCATGGGATTGATCCAATATTAACATTTCTAGTGTTCTTCAAAAGATAATGTTCATCCTTTCCCTTGTGGCCAAATCTCGTTCAGCAATCAAAGCAGCAAAGTGATAAATCATTACAATTGATATAGTAACCCCAAGAAACCATGAATGGAAATAAAGGATAAACACTGTACAGTTTTATGGAAAAAAGGAAGAGAAAGAGCATGCAGGGCATGTAGATGATAAGAAAGCATATGCATGAAACAACCAAAAGGAGAATGGGAAGAGCATGATAATCCTGATGGAGCACTGTCTGCCTACCCCTTTTCACGCCCTGCACAGAGCAGCTTGACAACATCGCTCTGCAGACACGGTGTCTATAATCATAGCCCTTACTCTGCACCATGTAACAGAGTGCAAATGTCATGCTGGGGAAATAGCACACACACCTTTGGCTTTTCAGCACGAGTTCAGCCCTTTGGTTTGGACTTGTTTCCCTTGCAATGCTTGCTTCTGAGTTAACCCTTGGTTAACACGGTCTGCTTGGAAGTTGTCTGTGCTGTATGCAGAGACTTGGGATCCACACTTACATAGGCTCCAGCACACGGGCTGACAGGTATTCCAGAAGCCCATCACAACAAACCTATTCTGCTGTGTCAAGTGCCAGAGTATCTTTTGCCTTTTTCACTCTACCGTGTTGCCTTTCTGCCGCAAAGAGAAGTATGATCAAGTACAAACCGACACATGGTGATAAAGTGACGAAGCTTTCTTGGAGGCTGGAAATTGTGTCCCTGCAGTGATGGGTATGCAGTATCTTGGCCTGACATCTATATCCTAGCAAAATGGGTTTACTGTCTTGGGAGTGGGCAGACATCCATCCATCAGCTCAGCAGATGTGTATGCATCCAGTGCCAGATAGCACCACGTAAAAGGATGTAATCATGTGACTGAAAGACTTCCAAAGAGAGGTACACCAAACTCATTTTCATCCTTGTGAGCCAGGATGGGAAGAATAATAGTGAGAATGTTGATTCCTCATTAGCTTTCCACCAAAAGCCCTACAGAAGTTTTAATAAATTGATGACACTGGTAACTTAGTTTGCCATTGTCCATGCTCTTAACTTACAATAAAGGTAAAAAACTTTTCTAATGTATGCTGAAATGCCAAAAGCACTTGTCATGAATACTCATAGAAATCATAATACAGTTCAAAAATTTGTCATTGAAACAATCTAATAGAAGGGGACATGTCAGAAAATAATATAATAGTTGCTAACATCGTAAAAACCATCTCCAATTCTACTTTAATTCAAGCACTTCATTTTGCTTTTGCACATCTCAGTTGTTAGTGGAATAAAATTGTGGTTTGAGTTTAGTACACAGTTAATTTGAAGTGTTGCACTCTTTTGCTTCAATCTACTCTCTTTAACTTCCCCTGAATATGGCTCAGTATTTATCTTAGTTTCTCAGTTAAATATTTGCAAGGACTTGTATACATTCATGGAAAATAAAAAAATCTGAATGTCAAAAGATTATTGTTTTAAATACCTGAATAACACAGAATCTTGGGTTCCCATAGCAAAACGTGTCAAATAAAGATAGCATTTTTTTTGTAGTTTTGACAAAAATACAAAAAATCCTGTTTCTTGTCACCTCAAATCAGCTGGTTTTCACACCCCTGCAAGGTGTGGTGCTGAGAATATGGAGTGACTTTGCAGACCAAAACACCTGCTGTGATGAGTCACTACTTTAGAGCATTCTGCATTTTGCAGCGCAGAAAGGAAAGTTTGACCAACATTAGAATTCCAGCAAAGTTTAAAGAAGTATCAATTTCAGGATTTACGTTCCTTTGTCATAGCACTAAAAGCACACAAAAAGGCAAGAACATTTATCTAAAGGTTACAATCTGTCACTGTCATAAAATTCAGAACAAAAATTAAAGCCAATTAAAATCAGGAGACCAATGACAATGTTTTGGGTTGAATGATTGTAAGGAATCCTGAGACCAAATTTTTTTGTGCTGGGGTAAAATGCTCTTTAAAACATAGGTCTTTCTAATAATATTTAAGGAGAACTACATACTGAAAAAAGGGAACTAAAGTAAGCTAAGCTGTATATGCAGTGGAACTGTGTCAAATATTAACATTTTCACCAAAATTAAATTCTGGCATACTTTTATTTTCCTTAACTATAGAAACTGGCTTTGAAAATCAGAGCTCACCGTTTCCAAGTTTCCATCGGGAAAATGCACAATAAATTGAAATGATCTTAGGAGGAGTAGTTAGAAAGCATTGTCCAGAGTTGTACAGATAACTGCTACTTCATAAGAGATGATCCAGTGTCACAAATGTTATTGCCATGGTTATTCCTCATGATCTGACTGGTACTCTCTGCTCCTGACCCCTGGTAATATGGTTAGCACAAGTAACCTCATTTTATAAGAAAAAAGGCCACTCTCCATCACTGAGCTGGTCACATATCAGTCCCCTTTCCCCTCTTCATCAAGCCTTGAAGCTCCTGTGCACCAAGCAGACTTCTTCTCCCCCTCCTTATTGACCTCAAGGCTCCTAGGTGTCAGGCTGAGTTCTTCCTTCCTTACCATCCTTGAAGGTCCCAGGCACCTGGACAACCAGGTTGTGATGATCCCATCACAGAACAGGGAAGTGTAACAGCACACAGAGCACTGTGTAACAGCACACAGAGCGCTGTCAATCCAATTTAGCAGTTACAAATCCTAAGTGGGACTTGGACTGGAACTACTGCTGGACAGCAAAACCCGTGATCCCTTGGTGGTCAGGGATGCTTCCACCATCATCGTGTTTCCTCTGAGGACTGATTCACTTGTACTCTTTTACCTGTTTTCGAGTCTAGGTTACGGTTTTCACATTGATCCGGCAAATCACATATTAAGATTTGACCCTGTCTGTGGAGGGTCCAGGTGATAAGGAGCCATAACTAAGCTGTACTACAAAATTCTGTGCTACACTACTTGTAAAATTGTGTTACACTGATTCTGCTTATAAAATACTGTGCTACCCTGATCATAAAATTCTATGGTATGCTAATCATGACATTCTTTTAAAAAATTAAAGCTTTCATTGTAACTACAATGTAGTGTTGTCATAATTCTGCTGAGGATCCTCAGAAAAATCTGTGCCTGTAATGTCAAGTGACGTGATCTTATCTACAGACTTCAATAACTTCACTCTTTAAGATTGCAATGGGTCAGAAAGTAACTGAGCAAGCATGGTCTGAGAGGGATACCTACGGTCTAATCTATTAAATCCCAAATTTATATTCTGCCAATATTGCTCAGGTAGGAGTGTAAAGACAGCAAACAAATAAACAGAATCTAATTTAAAAATACATTTCAAAAGAAGCTGTCTCCCTTCCTCGAATTCAGAAATGTTGCTGCATGTTTTCAATGCCGCTTCAGTTTAATTCAGTACACTCAATGAAAATTGAAAATATGTTTAATTTTCTCAGTTGCATTTTGTAATAACGAAGTGTAAAGCTCTAGAAAGTCTAATCATCATACTCTGAAATGAAGAAATATTTCAAAAGATCAAAAGTTAGGAACTGCTACCAGTTGACTATGCAGAGAAAAAAAATCAAGGGCAGAAATTCTACACATGAGAAAAGAAATGTTTGCATATTTAGATAAATAAGACAAAAAGTTGGTTAAACTTACTACTGGCATAGTACTTTCTAACACCATATTGTGAACAAAATTATCACGATGACCCCTAAAATGCTGGAAAATAAAAAAACTTTAAGAAGAGTTCCAGCACTTGCAACAACAAAAAGTATGCCAGATACATGACAACATACAGTAACTATATTGCCCATACAATAATTTCTAATTTGAAAATAAAGGTGCATTGTGTTTCCTTAGAAAGAACGAAGAGCCGGAGTACTACAGAAGTAGATCACAATTGTGACAGCATTATTTTGTAATTTTTCCCATCATTTTTTTATATCCATATCTTTTCTCTTATATTCTGTCTAAACTGCTAGTTCTCTAAAGAATTAATTGAATTAGGAACTGATGCAGATCCTGTTCTAATTGGACAGGGGCCTCTTGTCGATATCCAAGTGTAAATCAGTATCAGATACAGAAATTAACTCCTCTGAATGAATCATATCTATGTAACAATTGAGATAACAAGTTCTGCCTTGGACTCACGCAGGTACCCAGGTAGAACAACTAGAAAAAACTCAAAGCCCAAATAGACTGATGCTGAGTACCCCCCTGAGACTGGGCCAGTGACAAAATTTGCTGCCTCTCCAGATTATTTTTTGGCCGGAGCAGCTATTGGACTTGTGTGTTGCATGTCAGAGAGCATTCTGGTGAGGGATCACGAGATGTGGCCAAGTCTCTGCTGACTTTCCCCATCTCATCCACATCTGTGGTAATGTCAAACAACAAGGAAGGAAAAGAGACACAACAGCTTTAAGGCAAAGCTTACAGCAAGGTGCTTACATTTTACAGGAAGCGTGAATTCAGCTTTGCACGGAATACGTAAAAATAAAAGCACACGTTCCCAGTAGCAGGCTTTGGGAGTATAACTTCAGATGGGTTACAGTGCATCTGTAGCCTGTCAGCTTAGGGGAAATCTTCCACTGTGTCTGGTGGACCTGGAGAAACAAAAATCACAATAGAAGCTGGACTACTACTGTGGCAAGGAAGGGAGAAAGGTGTCTCAAATACTCGAGCCTTTATTCAGGTTTTATTCAGTGCAGAACACAAACTTCTTATGGTTTCAAGACCTCACTACTTCCACTGAGGCTATATAGTAACAAAATGCAATTTTAAAGGTGTTTGATAGCTGGCTTTTCTTATATACTACTTTTCTAAGATATTTATTTAAAGTGAGATAAATGAAAGGTGAGAGCATGCACACTGATATATTGCCGCTTTTGCTGACAATTTTATCAGAGATTTCAAATAGACTAGGTAAATAAACGACAGCTGATCAAAAGTATTTGTGAGCACCTTTTCCAGAACAAGTAGCAACACATATTCACAAGAAATCATAAGGTCCATACCCAGAAAAACAGAATACAGGTTCTCACCATCACTCTTTTTTGTGATGAAAATGTCTCATTTTCATTCTGATTCACACAGAAAATATTTTATCCCTACAACATCCTTATTTCTTGGAAGCTAGATCTTATTTCAGTAGTAGAGGGGGAGCTACCTCTTACTTATCAGCTTGTTTGGTCTTTCACAGACCTATTATTGGGGATTACAGATAAACTTGAAATGTCACTCCTGGCTCTGCATGTTCTGTCAAGTTATTTGGTCTTTGGGATTAACAGTTAAGGACAATTCCTTAGGGAGAGTTGTCCCCTGATCAAGAAAACAGGACCTAAAATGTTTGGGGTTTTTTTCATATATACCATAACCAAACCGGTTAAAATGCTATGGAAAAGATTTATGGTCAGTTCCCAAGTTATACTACTAAGAAGCCATAATTCAAATTTAAATATCATCTGAAGAGAAAAACAAATATATACATCATGATCTCAAAGGTAAAAGTTCTCATGAAGGCACAAGAGGAAAGGTACTGAAGTATCAGTAAATACAGTATTGCCAGTGGACCAATTATTAACAACAGCTGAATTAAACAGAGTGGGAAGAAACCCAAGTTTTACCAGAACAAGGTTTCCAGAATATTGAGACTAACAGGCTTCAGAAAAAAACAGAATTTGCAAGTGAAGTGACTTCACTTCCTAGTAAGTTGGACTCCATATCCTTAAAAAGTAAGAGAGGGACTGGATATATATGAATATTTACATTGAAACAGAAAAGTAATTGTTAGCACTGTGGGAAACAACATAGTAAAATGAATTAGTTTCTTCTGAGTTTGAAATTATATTTGCTGTGGTATACTGTGTTGGAAGTAATATTAACCTGCTCACCAAAACTACAGAAATGAAGATGAGCCTTCTTCACGCTAACTTATACTGATCTTTAATTTTAAACCTATTCACTTCTTCGTGTTAATTCCTTTGGACTACATTGTGACACGTTTAATGACAGAATCATAGAATTGTTTGGGTTGGAAGGGACCTTAAAGATAGTCTAGTTCAAATCCCCCTGCCATGGGCCCAGACACCTTCCATTAGACCAAGTTGCTCAAAGCCTCATCCAACCTGATCAGAATTAAATCTTTACTCCATTTACCAGGTAAGAGCCCAGTATTTTTCATTTTTTGCCCTCATCATGGACAGGAGGAAGACTGAGGCCACTCGCACAAT
Organism: Pterocles gutturalis; assembly: GCF_000699245.1. NCBI lineage: Eukaryota > Metazoa > Chordata > Aves > Pterocliformes > Pteroclidae > Pterocles > Pterocles gutturalis. The sequence goes on from NW_010140907.1 coordinate 26,964, forward strand.
AGGCTCTTCTCTCTTTAATGCATAATGTATTCTTATTATAGTGGCACTCAAAGGTCCCATTAAAGTTTCAGAAATTTAACACACTGGATAGATTTTTCATGGATTTATCATGTAATTTAAAAATTAAAGTCCAAACTGTACTACTCATTGAATCAGACAGAAGTTTCCCATGAACATTTTAGATAATCCTCATCCATCAATCATGTAAAGACATGCTAGTTTAGTAGTTGAAAGTATTTTTAATACATATTTTTCAAGTTTTTATGTATTTTATATTTGTATTTTATATTTTTCATATTAATGATTTTGTATCTGTATTTTATATTTGTCATATATGTATTTTATATTTGCCATATTAAAAAAAATTGTGGCTAAATACATCTAGATTCCTTTTTAATTTGAGATCACATCAAAGAATATAGAATTTATAAAAGCAAGCTTAATTCCATTGTCCTGAGGGTAGGAACACGTAACCATTTAATCGTATGTCACACTTCAACCTAAAAAGTTTTTTGCGCATTGCCTAAGCCTTCATAAATGATTAGTTTTAGCTTACTTCATCTAGGAGTCAAAACATACACACTTTAAATATCTTCACTATGGGTCAACATGTCAGTCTTTTTCTCCTGATTGGAGTATACATAGATGGAAGACTGGGACTTTTCTGGAGGCTTTCTGAGGGGTTTTTTTGGGTTTGATTTTGGTGGGTTTTTTTGTTTTGTTTTTTACTTCTAACAATTACACAAACCATAGGCCAAAGTGGTAAGGGCTGAGCAACTTTGATTTGAGGCAACTCTATGAATTCACTTCCTGAATAAAGTTACCCTAGACAAGTTTCCATCTGAGTCAAAAACATTATCCAACCTTAGAAAAGAAAGCCTTGAGACTGCAGATGAATTCTATCAATAAAAGTAGGACTGAAGGTTATATAGATTTACAGCACTGAATAGTTGGCATTACTCGAGCTCTTCAAAATTTTAAGAGCACTTTATTTTTGAAGATTGAAAAGCTCATAATAATGCGAAGTACTCTTGTAATTTTAAATCACTCTGTACTGCAGATCCCCAGATTCTTATTACTGCTAAATTTCAGTCGCTTATTTATTATAAGCAACATGCCAGTTTAGAAAAGTGTTCCATTGCCTTTTCTACCAAAGCTCAAAACCTCATTTTGAATATACAGTGAAATTAGCTGGGCCTTATGAATTATGTCCTTAAAAACTAACTGATCAGCAAACCAAGACATTCAGTGACTTGAATAAAAACATATTATATCAGCTGAAGTAAAAACACAGAAAAGTTGTTTTATGTAAATTTGTCATAATTTTTTTTTAATATGGAAACTAAACTAGAACACAGTTGATTCTTAGTAACATTCTCCTTTCACTTATTAATACAAATATTTTTTGGGAGCGATCTACTGTCAAGTAGCTAATTAACTACTTATTTCTCAGTTGAAATAGTATAAGAAATTACAGAGAGATACACACACAAGTATGTTAAGAATCACAGTTTACAGAGAAACCAAATAAAACCCTGCTAGAAACCTGTTCTTTTTCTCCATATCTAATCACAGAATCAAAGAAACATTAAGGTTGGAAAGGATCTTTCGAGATCAACTAGTCAACCCTCCCTGTTTAAGCAGGATTCGCTAATGCAGGTTGCCCAGGACCATATCCAGTCAGGTTTTGAATATCTCTGAGAATGAAGACTCCACAGCCTCTCTGGGAAAACTGTTCCAATGTTTGACCACCATCACAGTAGAAAAGTATTTTTTGGTTTTTGTGTTTTTTAGTTTGTGCCCATTGGCTCTTTTCCTGTCGGTGGGCACTTTGAGAAGAATCTGTCTGTCTCATCTTAGTTCCCTTTCAGCAGGCATTTATAGACATTGATCAGACCCCCCGAGCCATCTCTTCTCCAGGCTCTCTGAAAGTGCCCTCATATGAAAGAAACCCTAGTCTCTCCGTTGTTTTCATCGTCCTTCACTGGACTCAAATTAGTAATTCCATATCTTTCTTGTACTGGAGAACCCAGGACTGGACACAGCACTCCACATGATGCCTCACCAGTGCTGTGTAGAGGGGAAGGATCAACTCTCTCAAACAGCTGGCCATACTCTTCCTAGTGCAGCCTAGGATGCTTTTGGCCTTGTTAGCTGCAAGGGTGCACTGCTGGTTCATGTTCAAGTTGGTGTACACCAGAACCCACAGGTCTGTTTCTGACAAGCCACTGTCCAACTAGTCATTCCCCAGCATATGTGGATGCCTGGGGTTGTTCCTCCCCATGTGCAGGACTTTGCACTTCCTCTTGTTGAACTTCATGACGTTCCTGTCAGTCCAATTTTCCAGAATGTCCTTATCCCTCTGAATGGCAACACAGACACCTCATGGATCAACCAGTCCTCACAGTTTTTTATTGTCTGTGAACTACTGAGGATCCACTTTGCCCCATCCTCCAGGTCATGAACAAAGAATTTAAATAGAATTGGCCTCAGTATCAATGCTTGGGTACACCACTAGTGACTTGCCTCCAACTGGACTTTGAACCACTGTGCCAACCCTCTGGATCCAGCCATTCAGCCAGTTTTCAATCCACCTCTACTCAGCACTGGTGAGGCGTCATTCTGGAGTCCTGCGTCCAGTTCTGGGCTCCTTAGGGCAAGAGAGACAGGGACGTATCAGAGAGAGTCCAATGAGGGGCAACGAAGATGATGAGCCTAGAGCATCTCTCCTATGAGGAAACGATGGAGAGAGAGAGAGAGCTGGAACTGTTTAGACTTGAGAAGAAAATGTACAAGGGGGAAACTATCAATGTGTATAAATATCTGAAGGGAGGGTGCAAAGAGGATGGAGCCAGGCACTTTTCAGTGGTGCCCAGTGAAAGGACAAAAGGCAATGGGGACAAACTGCTACACAGGAGGTGTAATCTGAACATCAGGAAAATGGGAGGGTGACTGAACACTGGTACAGTTTGCCCAGAGAGGTTGTGAAGTCTCCATCCTTGGAAATATTCAAAAGCTGTCTGGACATGGTCCTGGGAAACTGTTTTTAGGTGGCCCTGCTTGAACAGAGGAATTGGGCAAGATGACCTCCAGAGGTCTCTTCCAACCTCAACCATTCTGTGATTTGGTGATTCCATTTGTAAGTACCAGGTTTCACAGAGCACCTTGCATCATTATTTTCTTGATTACCTGTGTCAGGAAGCTGCCACTGCTCTCCAGAAATCTCCTTGATTGCTTGCGACCTGCTGTGTTGTCCTTCCGGGTTAAAGTGAGGTCCATGAGGACCTGAGTCTATGAACTTGAGGCTTCTTCCAGTTGTTTGAAGGCGGCTTCGTCTACTTCTTCCTCCTGATCAGGAAGTCCGTAGCACGTACCCGCTACAACAGCAGCCATATTGCTCTGCCCACTAATCTCGACCCATAAATTCTCCACTGACTCCTGATCCATCCCAAGGCAAAGCCTAATACATTCCTCCCACTCTCTCACAAAGAGTGTAACATGCCCCCCTGTCAGTTCACCCAGCCTGTCCTTCCTAAAGAGCCTGTATCCGTCCATTGCAGCACTCCAGCCTTGTGAGCTGTCCCACCATGTTTGTGTGATCCCAGTGAGCTCATAGCCTTGTAACTGCACACAGACTTATCATTCCTCCTGATTGTTCCCCAGGAATGCATGTCTGGGCTACAGTTCACATAATGATAATATTGAAACTTGGGCTTAGCATTAATTCTTCAGTATATATGCCTCGGATGCCACTTTTTTAGAAGGTTTCATCTTTAAACATTGCCTCTTACTGATGGTACTTAGATAGGGGTTCCCAGGGAGGCGGTAAAGAGGTAATGAGGTAAAGAATAGCTGCAATTGCATCTTTGAATCTAAGAAGGAGGATGATGTCTTTTAGCAGTTTGTCAATACAAATTATAACTAACGCATAATGTCTGAAAATCTGCAGTGGCTTAAAAAGTTGTTGGCTGATTAATGCCACAATTTCAAATTGATCAATCCATTTAAAATGCAGCTATGGGAGAGATACTGTAAAGCAATTGCCATCATTTTTGTAAAAGAATGCAAGGAAGACCCAGGTAATCACCTGCCAAATTTTTCCAGTCATTTGTCAGTGCATGTTTTCTCCCATAGCTTTGAGCTGAAGAGGAAGCAATATATGTCACATAGAAGAAACTGTTATGACTGACTCCAGATATCCAACAAATCAAACCTTAGCATAGCTAAGGCTATAGGATGGGTCCATAGAGATGTCAAACTTCTCTAGCCACTGAGGTCTAAGGGATGGTGCTAACCTCATATGCTAGACATTCAGCAGTGGCAATGGTTGAATGGGTAAAGGAATAAACCGTAAATAAAGACAAACACTTACAAAGAAGGGGTTTTTCCCCATTTTTCCGAGATGTTAAAAGATGAAACTCTGATTGACTAGCACCATTCTTTTTTAGTTTTGTTCCAGAAAGAGTTGACCCTGAGGATTTGCATGTGCATTTGCTGCAGCAAGACAGAGCTAGGTCCTTCTGGCAACATCCACTGTTGGGAAGCTACTTCTGCTGGTGTGCCTGCCCAGAGGGATGGCAAGTGCTCCTGTGTTAGTGCAGTCTCCCACTGTCCTTCACTCCTGGGCCTTTGGTGCTATCACATGGTCTCACTTAAGGTTTTATTTGAGGGATGAGGTCTCACTTGAGGGATATGAACCTGTCCTGAACCACAGATGGAAAAACTGACTGGATGTACGTTCGTTTGCAAGAAGGTAATTTATTTTTTCCCTGGGGAATTATTATCCTGTGTTTAATTTGTGCAATTAATAACAAGGGACCTGTAATTCCATATGTCATAACCAAGGTATTTGCTGAAACAGGAAACAAAAAATGTGCCATCAGTGAGATTCAGTCTACTTAAGATTGTGTGGCATACAGCACTCAATATCCAAGATTTGAGCTCTCTAAACTTTCTGTGCTTCCCTTGGGCGTTCTGGGAAAGTAGATAACCATCCACTTGAGTTTGGATTGCAGGTTTTCATGGACTTTTTGACAGATCTAGGCAC